>NC_091461.1:80289224-80589224 GCF_027789765.1 Dendropsophus ebraccatus
ATTCCCCTCTGCTTTTCCTTGGTGCAATTGCATTTTTAAGGGGTGTTCGGTGATCGATGATGCCGGGTGAAATGAGCTGTGCGGGACCCCAATTTCTACTCCTTTAGTTGCTCAGTCAGATCTTAAGCCATTCATGCTCCACCTTTGCCTCGGCGCCCAACCATGCCCACGAGACGCCGTTGATTTTCTATGGGAATTGCAGAAATGACTTCTAAGCCTCAAAATAATGACTTTTTTTCCTAAGGTGGTAGGAATGAAACTCAGTGCGGGCTGGATGGGGTCCCCCCTGGGCACCGCAGACCTAAGCTTGTTTAACTCCTACCTCTTAAAGGGACCGAGAAAAAATGACCTTTTCTGCACTCCAATGTAAGTCAATGGGGCGATTTTTTGGCTATGTGCTAGAAATGAAATGCAGTGCGGATTGGATGACAGGCACCCTAGGCACCCAGGATCGGCTTTAGTTTCACGTGTATCTCTTAAGCCGGCAGAGAAAACCCACCTGATATGCGCTCCACACAATTGAATAGAGACGCCGTTGATTTTCTATGGGAATTGCAGAAATGACTTCTAAGCCTCAAAATAATGACTTTTTTTCCTAAGGTGGTAGGAATGAAACTCAGTGCGGGCTGGATGGGGTCCCCCCTGGGCACCGCAGACCTAAGCTTGTTTAACTCCTACCTCTTAAAGGGACCGAGAAAAAATGACCTTTTCTGCACTCCAATGTAAGTCAATGGGGCGATTTTTTGGCTATGTGCTAGAAATGAAATTCAGTGCGGATTGGATGACAGGCACCCTAGGCACCCAGGATCGGCTTTAGTTTCACGTGTATCTCTTAAGCCGGCAGAGAAAACCCACCTGATATGCGCTCCACACAATTGAATAGAGACGCCGTTGATTTTCTATGGGAATTGCAGAAATGACTTCTAAGCCTCAAAATAATGACTTTTTTTCCTAAGGTGGTAGGAATGAAACTCAGTGCGGGCTGGATGGGGTCCCCCCTGGGCACCGCAGACCTAAGCTTGTTTAACTCCTACCTCTTAAAGGGACCGAGAAAAAATGACCTTTTCTGCACTCCAATGTAAGTCAATGGGGCGATTTTTTGGCTATGTGCTAGAAATGAAATTCAGTGCGGATTGGATGACAGGCACCCTAGGCACCCAGGATCGGCTTTAGTTTCACGTGTATCTCTTAAGCCGGCAGAGAAAACCCACCTGATATGCGCTCCACACAATTGAATAGAGACGCCGTTGATTTTCTATGGGAATTGCAGAAATGACTTCTAAGCCTCAAAATAATGACTTTTTTTCCTAAGGTGGTAGGAATGAAACTCAGTGCGGGCTGGATGGGGTCCCCCCTGGGCACCGCAGACCTAAGCTTGTTTAACTCCTACCTCTTAAAGGGACCGAGAAAAAATGACCTTTTCTGCACTCCAATGTAAGTCAATGGGGCGATTTTTTGGCTATGTGCTAGAAATGAAATTCAGTGCGGATTGGATGACAGGCACCCTAGGCACCCAGGATCGGCTTTAGTTTCACGTGTATCTCTTAAGCCGGCAGAGAAAACCCACCTGATATGCGCTCCACACAATTGAATAGAGACGCCGTTGATTTTCTATGGGAATTGCAGAAATGACTTCTAAGCCTCAAAATAATGACTTTTTTTCCTAAGGTGGTAGGAATGAAACTCAGTGCGGGCTGGATGGGGTCCCCCCTGGGCACCGCAGACCTAAGCTTGTTTAACTCCTACCTCTTAAAGGGACCGAGAAAAAATGACCTTTTCTGCACTCCAATGTAAGTCAATGGGGCGATTTTTTGGCTATGTGCTAGAAATGAAATTCAGTGCGGATTGGATGACAGGCACCCTAGGCACCCAGGATCGGCTTTAGTTTCACGTGTATCTCTTAAGCCGGCAGAGAAAACCCACCTGATATGCGCTCCACACAATTGAATAGAGACGCCGTTGATTTTCTATGGGAATTGCAGAAATGACTTCTAAGCCTCAAAATAATGACTTTTTTTCCTAAGGTGGTAGGAATGAAACTCAGTGCGGGCTGGATGGGGTCCCCCCTGGGCACCGCAGACCTAAGCTTGTTTAACTCCTACCTCTTAAAGGGACCGAGAAAAAATGACCTTTTCTGCACTCCAATGTAAGTCAATGGGGCGATTTTTTGGCTATGTGCTAGAAATGAAATTCAGTGCGGATTGGATGACAGGCACCCTAGGCACCCAGGATCGGCTTTAGTTTCACGTGTATCTCTTAAGCCGGCAGAGAAAACCCACCTGATATGCGCTCCACACAATTGAATAGAGACGCCGTTGATTTTCTATGGGAATTGCAGAAATGACTTCTAAGCCTCAAAATAATGACTTTTTTTCCTAAGGTGGTAGGAATGAAACTCAGTGCGGGCTGGATGGGGTCCCCCCTGGGCACCGCAGACCTAAGCTTGTTTAACTCCTACCTCTTAAAGGGACCGAGAAAAAATGACCTTTTCTGCACTCCAATGTAAGTCAATGGGGCGATTTTTTGGCTATGTGCTAGAAATGAAATTCAGTGCGGATTGGATGACAGGCACCCTAGGCACCCAGGATCGGCTTTAGTTTCACGTGTATCTCTTAAGCCGGCAGAGAAAACCCACCTGATATGCGCTCCACACAATTGAATAGAGACGCCGTTGATTTTCTATGGGAATTGCAGAAATGACTTCTAAGCCTCAAAATAATGACTTTTTTTCCTAAGGTGGTAGGAATGAAACTCAGTGCGGGCTGGATGGGGTCCCCCCTGGGCACCGCAGACCTAAGCTTGTTTAACTCCTACCTCTTAAAGGGACCGAGAAAAAATGACCTTTTCTGCACTCCAATGTAAGTCAATGGGGCGATTTTTTGGCTATGTGCTAGAAATGAAATTCAGTGCGGATTGGATGACAGGCACCCTAGGCACCCAGGATCGGCTTTAGTTTCACGTGTATCTCTTAAGCCGGCAGAGAAAACCCACCTGATATGCGCTCCACACAATTGAATAGAGACGCCGTTGATTTTCTATGGGAATTGCAGAAATGACTTCTAAGCCTCAAAATAATGACTTTTTTTCCTAAGGTGGTAGGAATGAAACTCAGTGCGGGCTGGATGGGGTCCCCCCTGGGCACCGCAGACCTAAGCTTGTTTAACTCCTACCTCTTAAAGGGACCGAGAAAAAATGACCTTTTCTGCACTCCAATGTAAGTCAATGGGGCGATTTTTTGGCTATGTGCTAGAAATGAAATTCAGTGCGGATTGGATGACAGGCACCCTAGGCACCCAGGATCGGCTTTAGTTTCACGTGTATCTCTTAAGCCGGCAGAGAAAACCCACCTGATATGCGCTCCACACAATTGAATAGAGACGCCGTTGATTTTCTATGGGAATTGCAGAAATGACTTCTAAGCCTCAAAATAATGACTTTTTTTCCTAAGGTGGTAGGAATGAAACTCAGTGCGGGCTGGATGGGGTCCCCCCTGGGCACCGCAGACCTAAGCTTGTTTAACTCCTACCTCTTAAAGGGACCGAGAAAAAATGACCTTTTCTGCACTCCAATGTAAGTCAATGGGGCGATTTTTTGGCTATGTGCTAGAAATGAAATTCAGTGCGGATTGGATGACAGGCACCCTAGGCACCCAGGATCGGCTTTAGTTTCACGTGTATCTCTTAAGCCGGCAGAGAAAACCCACCTGATATGCGCTCCACACAATTGAATAGAGACGCCGTTGATTTTCTATGGGAATTGCAGAAATGACTTCTAAGCCTCAAAATAATGACTTTTTTTCCTAAGGTGGTAGGAATGAAACTCAGTGCGGGCTGGATGGGGTCCCCCCTGGGCACCGCAGACCTAAGCTTGTTTAACTCCTACCTCTTAAAGGGACCGAGAAAAAATGACCTTTTCTGCACTCCAATGTAAGTCAATGGGGCGATTTTTTGGCTATGTGCTAGAAATGAAATTCAGTGCGGATTGGATGACAGGCACCCTAGGCACCCAGGATCGGCTTTAGTTTCACGTGTATCTCTTAAGCCGGCAGAGAAAACCCACCTGATATGCGCTCCACACAATTGAATAGAGACGCCGTTGATTTTCTATGGGAATTGCAGAAATGACTTCTAAGCCTCAAAATAATGACTTTTTTTCCTAAGGTGGTAGGAATGAAACTCAGTGCGGGCTGGATGGGGTCCCCCCTGGGCACCGCAGACCTAAGCTTGTTTAACTCCTACCTCTTAAAGGGACCGAGAAAAAATGACCTTTTCTGCACTCCAATGTAAGTCAATGGGGCGATTTTTTGGCTATGTGCTAGAAATGAAATTCAGTGCGGATTGGATGACAGGCACCCTAGGCACCCAGGATCGGCTTTAGTTTCACGTGTATCTCTTAAGCCGGCAGAGAAAACCCACCTGATATGCGCTCCACACAATTGAATAGAGACGCCGTTGATTTTCTATGGGAATTGCAGAAATGACTTCTAAGCCTCAAAATAATGACTTTTTTTCCTAAGGTGGTAGGAATGAAACTCAGTGCGGGCTGGATGGGGTCCCCCCTGGGCACCGCAGACCTAAGCTTGTTTAACTCCTACCTCTTAAAGGGACCGAGAAAAAATGACCTTTTCTGCACTCCAATGTAAGTCAATGGGGCGATTTTTTGGCTATGTGCTAGAAATGAAATTCAGTGCGGATTGGATGACAGGCACCCTAGGCACCCAGGATCGGCTTTAGTTTCACGTGTATCTCTTAAGCCGGCAGAGAAAACCCACCTGATATGCGCTCCACACAATTGAATAGAGACGCCGTTGATTTTCTATGGGAATTGCAGAAATGACTTCTAAGCCTCAAAATAATGACTTTTTTTCCTAAGGTGGTAGGAATGAAACTCAGTGCGGGCTGGATGGGGTCCCCCCTGGGCACCGCAGACCTAAGCTTGTTTAACTCCTACCTCTTAAAGGGACCGAGAAAAAATGACCTTTTCTGCACTCCAATGTAAGTCAATGGGGCGATTTTTTGGCTATGTGCTAGAAATGAAATTCAGTGCGGATTGGATGACAGGCACCCTAGGCACCCAGGATCGGCTTTAGTTTCACGTGTATCTCTTAAGCCGGCAGAGAAAACCCACCTGATATGCGCTCCACACAATTGAATAGAGACGCCGTTGATTTTCTATGGGAATTGCAGAAATGACTTCTAAGCCTCAAAATAATGACTTTTTTTCCTAAGGTGGTAGGAATGAAACTCAGTGCGGGCTGGATGGGGTCCCCCCTGGGCACCGCAGACCTAAGCTTGTTTAACTCCTACCTCTTAAAGGGACCGAGAAAAAATGACCTTTTCTGCACTCCAATGTAAGTCAATGGGGCGATTTTTTGGCTATGTGCTAGAAATGAAATTCAGTGCGGATTGGATGACAGGCACCCTAGGCACCCAGGATCGGCTTTAGTTTCACGTGTATCTCTTAAGCCGGCAGAGAAAACCCACCTGATATGCGCTCCACACAATTGAATAGAGACGCCGTTGATTTTCTATGGGAATTGCAGAAATGACTTCTAAGCCTCAAAATAATGACTTTTTTTCCTAAGGTGGTAGGAATGAAACTCAGTGCGGGCTGGATGGGGTCCCCCCTGGGCACCGCAGACCTAAGCTTGTTTAACTCCTACCTCTTAAAGGGACCGAGAAAAAATGACCTTTTCTGCACTCCAATGTAAGTCAATGGGGCGATTTTTTGGCTATGTGCTAGAAATGAAATTCAGTGCGGATTGGATGACAGGCACCCTAGGCACCCAGGATCGGCTTTAGTTTCACGTGTATCTCTTAAGCCGGCAGAGAAAACCCACCTGATATGCGCTCCACACAATTGAATAGAGACGCCGTTGATTTTCTATGGGAATTGCAGAAATGACTTCTAAGCCTCAAAATAATGACTTTTTTTCCTAAGGTGGTAGGAATGAAACTCAGTGCGGGCTGGATGGGGTCCCCCCTGGGCACCGCAGACCTAAGCTTGTTTAACTCCTACCTCTTAAAGGGACCGAGAAAAAATGACCTTTTCTGCACTCCAATGTAAGTCAATGGGGCGATTTTTTGGCTATGTGCTAGAAATGAAATTCAGTGCGGATTGGATGACAGGCACCCTAGGCACCCAGGATCGGCTTTAGTTTCACGTGTATCTCTTAAGCCGGCAGAGAAAACCCACCTGATATGCGCTCCACACAATTGAATAGAGACGCCGTTGATTTTCTATGGGAATTGCAGAAATGACTTCTAAGCCTCAAAATAATGACTTTTTTTCCTAAGGTGGTAGGAATGAAACTCAGTGCGGGCTGGATGGGGTCCCCCCTGGGCACCGCAGACCTAAGCTTGTTTAACTCCTACCTCTTAAAGGGACCGAGAAAAAATGACCTTTTCTGCACTCCAATGTAAGTCAATGGGGCGATTTTTTGGCTATGTGCTAGAAATGAAATTCAGTGCGGATTGGATGACAGGCACCCTAGGCACCCAGGATCGGCTTTAGTTTCACGTGTATCTCTTAAGCCGGCAGAGAAAACCCACCTGATATGCGCTCCACACAATTGAATAGAGACGCCGTTGATTTTCTATGGGAATTGCAGAAATGACTTCTAAGCCTCAAAATAATGACTTTTTTTCCTAAGGTGGTAGGAATGAAACTCAGTGCGGGCTGGATGGGGTCCCCCCTGGGCACCGCAGACCTAAGCTTGTTTAACTCCTACCTCTTAAAGGGACCGAGAAAAAATGACCTTTTCTGCACTCCAATGTAAGTCAATGGGGCGATTTTTTGGCTATGTGCTAGAAATGAAATTCAGTGCGGATTGGATGACAGGCACCCTAGGCACCCAGGATCGGCTTTAGTTTCACGTGTATCTCTTAAGCCGGCAGAGAAAACCCACCTGATATGCGCTCCACACAATTGAATAGAGACGCCGTTGATTTTCTATGGGAATTGCAGAAATGACTTCTAAGCCTCAAAATAATGACTTTTTTTCCTAAGGTGGTAGGAATGAAACTCAGTGCGGGCTGGATGGGGTCCCCCCTGGGCACCGCAGACCTAAGCTTGTTTAACTCCTACCTCTTAAAGGGACCGAGAAAAAATGACCTTTTCTGCACTCCAATGTAAGTCAATGGGGCGATTTTTTGGCTATGTGCTAGAAATGAAATTCAGTGCGGATTGGATGACAGGCACCCTAGGCACCCAGGATCGGCTTTAGTTTCACGTGTATCTCTTAAGCCGGCAGAGAAAACCCACCTGATATGCGCTCCACACAATTGAATAGAGACGCCGTTGATTTTCTATGGGAATTGCAGAAATGACTTCTAAGCCTCAAAATAATGACTTTTTTTCCTAAGGTGGTAGGAATGAAACTCAGTGCGGGCTGGATGGGGTCCCCCCTGGGCACCGCAGACCTAAGCTTGTTTAACTCCTACCTCTTAAAGGGACCGAGAAAAAATGACCTTTTCTGCACTCCAATGTAAGTCAATGGGGCGATTTTTTGGCTATGTGCTAGAAATGAAATTCAGTGCGGATTGGATGACAGGCACCCTAGGCACCCAGGATCGGCTTTAGTTTCACGTGTATCTCTTAAGCCGGCAGAGAAAACCCACCTGATATGCGCTCCACACAATTGAATAGAGACGCCGTTGATTTTCTATGGGAATTGCAGAAATGACTTCTAAGCCTCAAAATAATGACTTTTTTTCCTAAGGTGGTAGGAATGAAACTCAGTGCGGGCTGGATGGGGTCCCCCCTGGGCACCGCAGACCTAAGCTTGTTTAACTCCTACCTCTTAAAGGGACCGAGAAAAAATGACCTTTTCTGCACTCCAATGTAAGTCAATGGGGCGATTTTTTGGCTATGTGCTAGAAATGAAATTCAGTGCGGATTGGATGACAGGCACCCTAGGCACCCAGGATCGGCTTTAGTTTCACGTGTATCTCTTAAGCCGGCAGAGAAAACCCACCTGATATGCGCTCCACACAATTGAATAGAGACGCCGTTGATTTTCTATGGGAATTGCAGAAATGACTTCTAAGCCTCAAAATAATGACTTTTTTTCCTAAGGTGGTAGGAATGAAACTCAGTGCGGGCTGGATGGGGTCCCCCCTGGGCACCGCAGACCTAAGCTTGTTTAACTCCTACCTCTTAAAGGGACCGAGAAAAAATGACCTTTTCTGCACTCCAATGTAAGTCAATGGGGCGATTTTTTGGCTATGTGCTAGAAATGAAATTCAGTGCGGATTGGATGACAGGCACCCTAGGCACCCAGGATCGGCTTTAGTTTCACGTGTATCTCTTAAGCCGGCAGAGAAAACCCACCTGATATGCGCTCCACACAATTGAATAGAGACGCCGTTGATTTTCTATGGGAATTGCAGAAATGACTTCTAAGCCTCAAAATAATGACTTTTTTTCCTAAGGTGGTAGGAATGAAACTCAGTGCGGGCTGGATGGGGTCCCCCCTGGGCACCGCAGACCTAAGCTTGTTTAACTCCTACCTCTTAAAGGGACCGAGAAAAAATGACCTTTTCTGCACTCCAATGTAAGTCAATGGGGCGATTTTTTGGCTATGTGCTAGAAATGAAATTCAGTGCGGATTGGATGACAGGCACCCTAGGCACCCAGGATCGGCTTTAGTTTCACGTGTATCTCTTAAGCCGGCAGAGAAAACCCACCTGATATGCGCTCCACACAATTGAATAGAGACGCCGTTGATTTTCTATGGGAATTGCAGAAATGACTTCTAAGCCTCAAAATAATGACTTTTTTTCCTAAGGTGGTAGGAATGAAACTCAGTGCGGGCTGGATGGGGTCCCCCCTGGGCACCGCAGACCTAAGCTTGTTTAACTCCTACCTCTTAAAGGGACCGAGAAAAAATGACCTTTTCTGCACTCCAATGTAAGTCAATGGGGCGATTTTTTGGCTATGTGCTAGAAATGAAATTCAGTGCGGATTGGATGACAGGCACCCTAGGCACCCAGGATCGGCTTTAGTTTCACGTGTATCTCTTAAGCCGGCAGAGAAAACCCACCTGATATGCGCTCCACACAATTGAATAGAGACGCCGTTGATTTTCTATGGGAATTGCAGAAATGACTTCTAAGCCTCAAAATAATGACTTTTTTTCCTAAGGTGGTAGGAATGAAACTCAGTGCGGGCTGGATGGGGTCCCCCCTGGGCACCGCAGACCTAAGCTTGTTTAACTCCTACCTCTTAAAGGGACCGAGAAAAAATGACCTTTTCTGCACTCCAATGTAAGTCAATGGGGCGATTTTTTGGCTATGTGCTAGAAATGAAATTCAGTGCGGATTGGATGACAGGCACCCTAGGCACCCAGGATCGGCTTTAGTTTCACGTGTATCTCTTAAGCCGGCAGAGAAAACCCACCTGATATGCGCTCCACACAATTGAATAGAGACGCCGTTGATTTTCTATGGGAATTGCAGAAATGACTTCTAAGCCTCAAAATAATGACTTTTTTTCCTAAGGTGGTAGGAATGAAACTCAGTGCGGGCTGGATGGGGTCCCCCCTGGGCACCGCAGACCTAAGCTTGTTTAACTCCTACCTCTTAAAGGGACCGAGAAAAAATGACCTTTTCTGCACTCCAATGTAAGTCAATGGGGCGATTTTTTGGCTATGTGCTAGAAATGAAATTCAGTGCGGATTGGATGACAGGCACCCTAGGCACCCAGGATCGGCTTTAGTTTCACGTGTATCTCTTAAGCCGGCAGAGAAAACCCACCTGATATGCGCTCCACACAATTGAATAGAGACGCCGTTGATTTTCTATGGGAATTGCAGAAATGACTTCTAAGCCTCAAAATAATGACTTTTTTTCCTAAGGTGGTAGGAATGAAACTCAGTGCGGGCTGGATGGGGTCCCCCCTGGGCACCGCAGACCTAAGCTTGTTTAACTCCTACCTCTTAAAGGGACCGAGAAAAAATGACCTTTTCTGCACTCCAATGTAAGTCAATGGGGCGATTTTTTGGCTATGTGCTAGAAATGAAATTCAGTGCGGATTGGATGACAGGCACCCTAGGCACCCAGGATCGGCTTTAGTTTCACGTGTATCTCTTAAGCCGGCAGAGAAAACCCACCTGATATGCGCTCCACACAATTGAATAGAGACGCCGTTGATTTTCTATGGGAATTGCAGAAATGACTTCTAAGCCTCAAAATAATGACTTTTTTTCCTAAGGTGGTAGGAATGAAACTCAGTGCGGGCTGGATGGGGTCCCCCCTGGGCACCGCAGACCTAAGCTTGTTTAACTCCTACCTCTTAAAGGGACCGAGAAAAAATGACCTTTTCTGCACTCCAATGTAAGTCAATGGGGCGATTTTTTGGCTATGTGCTAGAAATGAAATTCAGTGCGGATTGGATGACAGGCACCCTAGGCACCCAGGATCGGCTTTAGTTTCACGTGTATCTCTTAAGCCGGCAGAGAAAACCCACCTGATATGCGCTCCACACAATTGAATAGAGACGCCGTTGATTTTCTATGGGAATTGCAGAAATGACTTCTAAGCCTCAAAATAATGACTTTTTTTCCTAAGGTGGTAGGAATGAAACTCAGTGCGGGCTGGATGGGGTCCCCCCTGGGCACCGCAGACCTAAGCTTGTTTAACTCCTACCTCTTAAAGGGACCGAGAAAAAATGACCTTTTCTGCACTCCAATGTAAGTCAATGGGGCGATTTTTTGGCTATGTGCTAGAAATGAAATTCAGTGCGGATTGGATGACAGGCACCCTAGGCACCCAGGATCGGCTTTAGTTTCACGTGTATCTCTTAAGCCGGCAGAGAAAACCCACCTGATATGCGCTCCACACAATTGAATAGAGACGCCGTTGATTTTCTATGGGAATTGCAGAAATGACTTCTAAGCCTCAAAATAATGACTTTTTTTCCTAAGGTGGTAGGAATGAAACTCAGTGCGGGCTGGATGGGGTCCCCCCTGGGCACCGCAGACCTAAGCTTGTTTAACTCCTACCTCTTAAAGGGACCGAGAAAAAATGACCTTTTCTGCACTCCAATGTAAGTCAATGGGGCGATTTTTTGGCTATGTGCTAGAAATGAAATTCAGTGCGGATTGGATGACAGGCACCCTAGGCACCCAGGATCGGCTTTAGTTTCACGTGTATCTCTTAAGCCGGCAGAGAAAACCCACCTGATATGCGCTCCACACAATTGAATAGAGACGCCGTTGATTTTCTATGGGAATTGCAGAAATGACTTCTAAGCCTCAAAATAATGACTTTTTTTCCTAAGGTGGTAGGAATGAAACTCAGTGCGGGCTGGATGGGGTCCCCCCTGGGCACCGCAGACCTAAGCTTGTTTAACTCCTACCTCTTAAAGGGACCGAGAAAAAATGACCTTTTCTGCACTCCAATGTAAGTCAATGGGGCGATTTTTTGGCTATGTGCTAGAAATGAAATTCAGTGCGGATTGGATGACAGGCACCCTAGGCACCCAGGATCGGCTTTAGTTTCACGTGTATCTCTTAAGCCGGCAGAGAAAACCCACCTGATATGCGCTCCACACAATTGAATAGAGACGCCGTTGATTTTCTATGGGAATTGCAGAAATGACTTCTAAGCCTCAAAATAATGACTTTTTTTCCTAAGGTGGTAGGAATGAAACTCAGTGCGGGCTGGATGGGGTCCCCCCTGGGCACCGCAGACCTAAGCTTGTTTAACTCCTACCTCTTAAAGGGACCGAGAAAAAATGACCTTTTCTGCACTCCAATGTAAGTCAATGGGGCGATTTTTTGGCTATGTGCTAGAAATGAAATTCAGTGCGGATTGGATGACAGGCACCCTAGGCACCCAGGATCGGCTTTAGTTTCACGTGTATCTCTTAAGCCGGCAGAGAAAACCCACCTGATATGCGCTCCACACAATTGAATAGAGACGCCGTTGATTTTCTATGGGAATTGCAGAAATGACTTCTAAGCCTCAAAATAATGACTTTTTTTCCTAAGGTGGTAGGAATGAAACTCAGTGCGGGCTGGATGGGGTCCCCCCTGGGCACCGCAGACCTAAGCTTGTTTAACTCCTACCTCTTAAAGGGACCGAGAAAAAATGACCTTTTCTGCACTCCAATGTAAGTCAATGGGGCGATTTTTTGGCTATGTGCTAGAAATGAAATTCAGTGCGGATTGGATGACAGGCACCCTAGGCACCCAGGATCGGCTTTAGTTTCACGTGTATCTCTTAAGCCGGCAGAGAAAACCCACCTGATATGCGCTCCACACAATTGAATAGAGACGCCGTTGATTTTCTATGGGAATTGCAGAAATGACTTCTAAGCCTCAAAATAATGACTTTTTTTCCTAAGGTGGTAGGAATGAAACTCAGTGCGGGCTGGATGGGGTCCCCCCTGGGCACCGCAGACCTAAGCTTGTTTAACTCCTACCTCTTAAAGGGACCGAGAAAAAATGACCTTTTCTGCACTCCAATGTAAGTCAATGGGGCGATTTTTTGGCTATGTGCTAGAAATGAAATTCAGTGCGGATTGGATGACAGGCACCCTAGGCACCCAGGATCGGCTTTAGTTTCACGTGTATCTCTTAAGCCGGCAGAGAAAACCCACCTGATATGCGCTCCACACAATTGAATAGAGACGCCGTTGATTTTCTATGGGAATTGCAGAAATGACTTCTAAGCCTCAAAATAATGACTTTTTTTCCTAAGGTGGTAGGAATGAAACTCAGTGCGGGCTGGATGGGGTCCCCCCTGGGCACCGCAGACCTAAGCTTGTTTAACTCCTACCTCTTAAAGGGACCGAGAAAAAATGACCTTTTCTGCACTCCAATGTAAGTCAATGGGGCGATTTTTTGGCTATGTGCTAGAAATGAAATTCAGTGCGGATTGGATGACAGGCACCCTAGGCACCCAGGATCGGCTTTAGTTTCACGTGTATCTCTTAAGCCGGCAGAGAAAACCCACCTGATATGCGCTCCACACAATTGAATAGAGACGCCGTTGATTTTCTATGGGAATTGCAGAAATGACTTCTAAGCCTCAAAATAATGACTTTTTTTCCTAAGGTGGTAGGAATGAAACTCAGTGCGGGCTGGATGGGGTCCCCCCTGGGCACCGCAGACCTAAGCTTGTTTAACTCCTACCTCTTAAAGGGACCGAGAAAAAATGACCTTTTCTGCACTCCAATGTAAGTCAATGGGGCGATTTTTTGGCTATGTGCTAGAAATGAAATTCAGTGCGGATTGGATGACAGGCACCCTAGGCACCCAGGATCGGCTTTAGTTTCACGTGTATCTCTTAAGCCGGCAGAGAAAACCCACCTGATATGCGCTCCACACAATTGAATAGAGACGCCGTTGATTTTCTATGGGAATTGCAGAAATGACTTCTAAGCCTCAAAATAATGACTTTTTTTCCTAAGGTGGTAGGAATGAAACTCAGTGCGGGCTGGATGGGGTCCCCCCTGGGCACCGCAGACCTAAGCTTGTTTAACTCCTACCTCTTAAAGGGACCGAGAAAAAATGACCTTTTCTGCACTCCAATGTAAGTCAATGGGGCGATTTTTTGGCTATGTGCTAGAAATGAAATTCAGTGCGGATTGGATGACAGGCACCCTAGGCACCCAGGATCGGCTTTAGTTTCACGTGTATCTCTTAAGCCGGCAGAGAAAACCCACCTGATATGCGCTCCACACAATTGAATAGAGACGCCGTTGATTTTCTATGGGAATTGCAGAAATGACTTCTAAGCCTCAAAATAATGACTTTTTTTCCTAAGGTGGTAGGAATGAAACTCAGTGCGGGCTGGATGGGGTCCCCCCTGGGCACCGCAGACCTAAGCTTGTTTAACTCCTACCTCTTAAAGGGACCGAGAAAAAATGACCTTTTCTGCACTCCAATGTAAGTCAATGGGGCGATTTTTTGGCTATGTGCTAGAAATGAAATTCAGTGCGGATTGGATGACAGGCACCCTAGGCACCCAGGATCGGCTTTAGTTTCACGTGTATCTCTTAAGCCGGCAGAGAAAACCCACCTGATATGCGCTCCACACAATTGAATAGAGACGCCGTTGATTTTCTATGGGAATTGCAGAAATGACTTCTAAGCCTCAAAATAATGACTTTTTTTCCTAAGGTGGTAGGAATGAAACTCAGTGCGGGCTGGATGGGGTCCCCCCTGGGCACCGCAGACCTAAGCTTGTTTAACTCCTACCTCTTAAAGGGACCGAGAAAAAATGACCTTTTCTGCACTCCAATGTAAGTCAATGGGGCGATTTTTTGGCTATGTGCTAGAAATGAAATTCAGTGCGGATTGGATGACAGGCACCCTAGGCACCCAGGATCGGCTTTAGTTTCACGTGTATCTCTTAAGCCGGCAGAGAAAACCCACCTGATATGCGCTCCACACAATTGAATAGAGACGCCGTTGATTTTCTATGGGAATTGCAGAAATGACTTCTAAGCCTCAAAATAATGACTTTTTTTCCTAAGGTGGTAGGAATGAAACTCAGTGCGGGCTGGATGGGGTCCCCCCTGGGCACCGCAGACCTAAGCTTGTTTAACTCCTACCTCTTAAAGGGACCGAGAAAAAATGACCTTTTCTGCACTCCAATGTAAGTCAATGGGGCGATTTTTTGGCTATGTGCTAGAAATGAAATTCAGTGCGGATTGGATGACAGGCACCCTAGGCACCCAGGATCGGCTTTAGTTTCACGTGTATCTCTTAAGCCGGCAGAGAAAACCCACCTGATATGCGCTCCACACAATTGAATAGAGACGCCGTTGATTTTCTATGGGAATTGCAGAAATGACTTCTAAGCCTCAAAATAATGACTTTTTTTCCTAAGGTGGTAGGAATGAAACTCAGTGCGGGCTGGATGGGGTCCCCCCTGGGCACCGCAGACCTAAGCTTGTTTAACTCCTACCTCTTAAAGGGACCGAGAAAAAATGACCTTTTCTGCACTCCAATGTAAGTCAATGGGGCGATTTTTTGGCTATGTGCTAGAAATGAAATTCAGTGCGGATTGGATGACAGGCACCCTAGGCACCCAGGATCGGCTTTAGTTTCACGTGTATCTCTTAAGCCGGCAGAGAAAACCCACCTGATATGCGCTCCACACAATTGAATAGAGACGCCGTTGATTTTCTATGGGAATTGCAGAAATGACTTCTAAGCCTCAAAATAATGACTTTTTTTCCTAAGGTGGTAGGAATGAAACTCAGTGCGGGCTGGATGGGGTCCCCCCTGGGCACCGCAGACCTAAGCTTGTTTAACTCCTACCTCTTAAAGGGACCGAGAAAAAATGACCTTTTCTGCACTCCAATGTAAGTCAATGGGGCGATTTTTTGGCTATGTGCTAGAAATGAAATTCAGTGCGGATTGGATGACAGGCACCCTAGGCACCCAGGATCGGCTTTAGTTTCACGTGTATCTCTTAAGCCGGCAGAGAAAACCCACCTGATATGCGCTCCACACAATTGAATAGAGACGCCGTTGATTTTCTATGGGAATTGCAGAAATGACTTCTAAGCCTCAAAATAATGACTTTTTTTCCTAAGGTGGTAGGAATGAAACTCAGTGCGGGCTGGATGGGGTCCCCCCTGGGCACCGCAGACCTAAGCTTGTTTAACTCCTACCTCTTAAAGGGACCGAGAAAAAATGACCTTTTCTGCACTCCAATGTAAGTCAATGGGGCGATTTTTTGGCTATGTGCTAGAAATGAAATTCAGTGCGGATTGGATGACAGGCACCCTAGGCACCCAGGATCGGCTTTAGTTTCACGTGTATCTCTTAAGCCGGCAGAGAAAACCCACCTGATATGCGCTCCACACAATTGAATAGAGACGCCGTTGATTTTCTATGGGAATTGCAGAAATGACTTCTAAGCCTCAAAATAATGACTTTTTTTCCTAAGGTGGTAGGAATGAAACTCAGTGCGGGCTGGATGGGGTCCCCCCTGGGCACCGCAGACCTAAGCTTGTTTAACTCCTACCTCTTAAAGGGACCGAGAAAAAATGACCTTTTCTGCACTCCAATGTAAGTCAATGGGGCGATTTTTTGGCTATGTGCTAGAAATGAAATTCAGTGCGGATTGGATGACAGGCACCCTAGGCACCCAGGATCGGCTTTAGTTTCACGTGTATCTCTTAAGCCGGCAGAGAAAACCCACCTGATATGCGCTCCACACAATTGAATAGAGACGCCGTTGATTTTCTATGGGAATTGCAGAAATGACTTCTAAGCCTCAAAATAATGACTTTTTTTCCTAAGGTGGTAGGAATGAAACTCAGTGCGGGCTGGATGGGGTCCCCCCTGGGCACCGCAGACCTAAGCTTGTTTAACTCCTACCTCTTAAAGGGACCGAGAAAAAATGACCTTTTCTGCACTCCAATGTAAGTCAATGGGGCGATTTTTTGGCTATGTGCTAGAAATGAAATTCAGTGCGGATTGGATGACAGGCACCCTAGGCACCCAGGATCGGCTTTAGTTTCACGTGTATCTCTTAAGCCGGCAGAGAAAACCCACCTGATATGCGCTCCACACAATTGAATAGAGACGCCGTTGATTTTCTATGGGAATTGCAGAAATGACTTCTAAGCCTCAAAATAATGACTTTTTTTCCTAAGGTGGTAGGAATGAAACTCAGTGCGGGCTGGATGGGGTCCCCCCTGGGCACCGCAGACCTAAGCTTGTTTAACTCCTACCTCTTAAAGGGACCGAGAAAAAATGACCTTTTCTGCACTCCAATGTAAGTCAATGGGGCGATTTTTTGGCTATGTGCTAGAAATGAAATTCAGTGCGGATTGGATGACAGGCACCCTAGGCACCCAGGATCGGCTTTAGTTTCACGTGTATCTCTTAAGCCGGCAGAGAAAACCCACCTGATATGCGCTCCACACAATTGAATAGAGACGCCGTTGATTTTCTATGGGAATTGCAGAAATGACTTCTAAGCCTCAAAATAATGACTTTTTTTCCTAAGGTGGTAGGAATGAAACTCAGTGCGGGCTGGATGGGGTCCCCCCTGGGCACCGCAGACCTAAGCTTGTTTAACTCCTACCTCTTAAAGGGACCGAGAAAAAATGACCTTTTCTGCACTCCAATGTAAGTCAATGGGGCGATTTTTTGGCTATGTGCTAGAAATGAAATTCAGTGCGGATTGGATGACAGGCACCCTAGGCACCCAGGATCGGCTTTAGTTTCACGTGTATCTCTTAAGCCGGCAGAGAAAACCCACCTGATATGCGCTCCACACAATTGAATAGAGACGCCGTTGATTTTCTATGGGAATTGCAGAAATGACTTCTAAGCCTCAAAATAATGACTTTTTTTCCTAAGGTGGTAGGAATGAAACTCAGTGCGGGCTGGATGGGGTCCCCCCTGGGCACCGCAGACCTAAGCTTGTTTAACTCCTACCTCTTAAAGGGACCGAGAAAAAATGACCTTTTCTGCACTCCAATGTAAGTCAATGGGGCGATTTTTTGGCTATGTGCTAGAAATGAAATTCAGTGCGGATTGGATGACAGGCACCCTAGGCACCCAGGATCGGCTTTAGTTTCACGTGTATCTCTTAAGCCGGCAGAGAAAACCCACCTGATATGCGCTCCACACAATTGAATAGAGACGCCGTTGATTTTCTATGGGAATTGCAGAAATGACTTCTAAGCCTCAAAATAATGACTTTTTTTCCTAAGGTGGTAGGAATGAAACTCAGTGCGGGCTGGATGGGGTCCCCCCTGGGCACCGCAGACCTAAGCTTGTTTAACTCCTACCTCTTAAAGGGACCGAGAAAAAATGACCTTTTCTGCACTCCAATGTAAGTCAATGGGGCGATTTTTTGGCTATGTGCTAGAAATGAAATTCAGTGCGGATTGGATGACAGGCACCCTAGGCACCCAGGATCGGCTTTAGTTTCACGTGTATCTCTTAAGCCGGCAGAGAAAACCCACCTGATATGCGCTCCACACAATTGAATAGAGACGCCGTTGATTTTCTATGGGAATTGCAGAAATGACTTCTAAGCCTCAAAATAATGACTTTTTTTCCTAAGGTGGTAGGAATGAAACTCAGTGCGGGCTGGATGGGGTCCCCCCTGGGCACCGCAGACCTAAGCTTGTTTAACTCCTACCTCTTAAAGGGACCGAGAAAAAATGACCTTTTCTGCACTCCAATGTAAGTCAATGGGGCGATTTTTTGGCTATGTGCTAGAAATGAAATTCAGTGCGGATTGGATGACAGGCACCCTAGGCACCCAGGATCGGCTTTAGTTTCACGTGTATCTCTTAAGCCGGCAGAGAAAACCCACCTGATATGCGCTCCACACAATTGAATAGAGACGCCGTTGATTTTCTATGGGAATTGCAGAAATGACTTCTAAGCCTCAAAATAATGACTTTTTTTCCTAAGGTGGTAGGAATGAAACTCAGTGCGGGCTGGATGGGGTCCCCCCTGGGCACCGCAGACCTAAGCTTGTTTAACTCCTACCTCTTAAAGGGACCGAGAAAAAATGACCTTTTCTGCACTCCAATGTAAGTCAATGGGGCGATTTTTTGGCTATGTGCTAGAAATGAAATTCAGTGCGGATTGGATGACAGGCACCCTAGGCACCCAGGATCGGCTTTAGTTTCACGTGTATCTCTTAAGCCGGCAGAGAAAACCCACCTGATATGCGCTCCACACAATTGAATAGAGACGCCGTTGATTTTCTATGGGAATTGCAGAAATGACTTCTAAGCCTCAAAATAATGACTTTTTTTCCTAAGGTGGTAGGAATGAAACTCAGTGCGGGCTGGATGGGGTCCCCCCTGGGCACCGCAGACCTAAGCTTGTTTAACTCCTACCTCTTAAAGGGACCGAGAAAAAATGACCTTTTCTGCACTCCAATGTAAGTCAATGGGGCGATTTTTTGGCTATGTGCTAGAAATGAAATTCAGTGCGGATTGGATGACAGGCACCCTAGGCACCCAGGATCGGCTTTAGTTTCACGTGTATCTCTTAAGCCGGCAGAGAAAACCCACCTGATATGCGCTCCACACAATTGAATAGAGACGCCGTTGATTTTCTATGGGAATTGCAGAAATGACTTCTAAGCCTCAAAATAATGACTTTTTTTCCTAAGGTGGTAGGAATGAAACTCAGTGCGGGCTGGATGGGGTCCCCCCTGGGCACCGCAGACCTAAGCTTGTTTAACTCCTACCTCTTAAAGGGACCGAGAAAAAATGACCTTTTCTGCACTCCAATGTAAGTCAATGGGGCGATTTTTTGGCTATGTGCTAGAAATGAAATTCAGTGCGGATTGGATGACAGGCACCCTAGGCACCCAGGATCGGCTTTAGTTTCACGTGTATCTCTTAAGCCGGCAGAGAAAACCCACCTGATATGCGCTCCACACAATTGAATAGAGACGCCGTTGATTTTCTATGGGAATTGCAGAAATGACTTCTAAGCCTCAAAATAATGACTTTTTTTCCTAAGGTGGTAGGAATGAAACTCAGTGCGGGCTGGATGGGGTCCCCCCTGGGCACCGCAGACCTAAGCTTGTTTAACTCCTACCTCTTAAAGGGACCGAGAAAAAATGACCTTTTCTGCACTCCAATGTAAGTCAATGGGGCGATTTTTTGGCTATGTGCTAGAAATGAAATTCAGTGCGGATTGGATGACAGGCACCCTAGGCACCCAGGATCGGCTTTAGTTTCACGTGTATCTCTTAAGCCGGCAGAGAAAACCCACCTGATATGCGCTCCACACAATTGAATAGAGACGCCGTTGATTTTCTATGGGAATTGCAGAAATGACTTCTAAGCCTCAAAATAATGACTTTTTTTCCTAAGGTGGTAGGAATGAAACTCAGTGCGGGCTGGATGGGGTCCCCCCTGGGCACCGCAGACCTAAGCTTGTTTAACTCCTACCTCTTAAAGGGACCGAGAAAAAATGACCTTTTCTGCACTCCAATGTAAGTCAATGGGGCGATTTTTTGGCTATGTGCTAGAAATGAAATTCAGTGCGGATTGGATGACAGGCACCCTAGGCACCCAGGATCGGCTTTAGTTTCACGTGTATCTCTTAAGCCGGCAGAGAAAACCCACCTGATATGCGCTCCACACAATTGAATAGAGACGCCGTTGATTTTCTATGGGAATTGCAGAAATGACTTCTAAGCCTCAAAATAATGACTTTTTTTCCTAAGGTGGTAGGAATGAAACTCAGTGCGGGCTGGATGGGGTCCCCCCTGGGCACCGCAGACCTAAGCTTGTTTAACTCCTACCTCTTAAAGGGACCGAGAAAAAATGACCTTTTCTGCACTCCAATGTAAGTCAATGGGGCGATTTTTTGGCTATGTGCTAGAAATGAAATTCAGTGCGGATTGGATGACAGGCACCCTAGGCACCCAGGATCGGCTTTAGTTTCACGTGTATCTCTTAAGCCGGCAGAGAAAACCCACCTGATATGCGCTCCACACAATTGAATAGAGACGCCGTTGATTTTCTATGGGAATTGCAGAAATGACTTCTAAGCCTCAAAATAATGACTTTTTTTCCTAAGGTGGTAGGAATGAAACTCAGTGCGGGCTGGATGGGGTCCCCCCTGGGCACCGCAGACCTAAGCTTGTTTAACTCCTACCTCTTAAAGGGACCGAGAAAAAATGACCTTTTCTGCACTCCAATGTAAGTCAATGGGGCGATTTTTTGGCTATGTGCTAGAAATGAAATTCAGTGCGGATTGGATGACAGGCACCCTAGGCACCCAGGATCGGCTTTAGTTTCACGTGTATCTCTTAAGCCGGCAGAGAAAACCCACCTGATATGCGCTCCACACAATTGAATAGAGACGCCGTTGATTTTCTATGGGAATTGCAGAAATGACTTCTAAGCCTCAAAATAATGACTTTTTTTCCTAAGGTGGTAGGAATGAAACTCAGTGCGGGCTGGATGGGGTCCCCCCTGGGCACCGCAGACCTAAGCTTGTTTAACTCCTACCTCTTAAAGGGACCGAGAAAAAATGACCTTTTCTGCACTCCAATGTAAGTCAATGGGGCGATTTTTTGGCTATGTGCTAGAAATGAAATTCAGTGCGGATTGGATGACAGGCACCCTAGGCACCCAGGATCGGCTTTAGTTTCACGTGTATCTCTTAAGCCGGCAGAGAAAACCCACCTGATATGCGCTCCACACAATTGAATAGAGACGCCGTTGATTTTCTATGGGAATTGCAGAAATGACTTCTAAGCCTCAAAATAATGACTTTTTTTCCTAAGGTGGTAGGAATGAAACTCAGTGCGGGCTGGATGGGGTCCCCCCTGGGCACCGCAGACCTAAGCTTGTTTAACTCCTACCTCTTAAAGGGACCGAGAAAAAATGACCTTTTCTGCACTCCAATGTAAGTCAATGGGGCGATTTTTTGGCTATGTGCTAGAAATGAAATTCAGTGCGGATTGGATGACAGGCACCCTAGGCACCCAGGATCGGCTTTAGTTTCACGTGTATCTCTTAAGCCGGCAGAGAAAACCCACCTGATATGCGCTCCACACAATTGAATAGAGACGCCGTTGATTTTCTATGGGAATTGCAGAAATGACTTCTAAGCCTCAAAATAATGACTTTTTTTCCTAAGGTGGTAGGAATGAAACTCAGTGCGGGCTGGATGGGGTCCCCCCTGGGCACCGCAGACCTAAGCTTGTTTAACTCCTACCTCTTAAAGGGACCGAGAAAAAATGACCTTTTCTGCACTCCAATGTAAGTCAATGGGGCGATTTTTTGGCTATGTGCTAGAAATGAAATTCAGTGCGGATTGGATGACAGGCACCCTAGGCACCCAGGATCGGCTTTAGTTTCACGTGTATCTCTTAAGCCGGCAGAGAAAACCCACCTGATATGCGCTCCACACAATTGAATAGAGACGCCGTTGATTTTCTATGGGAATTGCAGAAATGACTTCTAAGCCTCAAAATAATGACTTTTTTTCCTAAGGTGGTAGGAATGAAACTCAGTGCGGGCTGGATGGGGTCCCCCCTGGGCACCGCAGACCTAAGCTTGTTTAACTCCTACCTCTTAAAGGGACCGAGAAAAAATGACCTTTTCTGCACTCCAATGTAAGTCAATGGGGCGATTTTTTGGCTATGTGCTAGAAATGAAATTCAGTGCGGATTGGATGACAGGCACCCTAGGCACCCAGGATCGGCTTTAGTTTCACGTGTATCTCTTAAGCCGGCAGAGAAAACCCACCTGATATGCGCTCCACACAATTGAATAGAGACGCCGTTGATTTTCTATGGGAATTGCAGAAATGACTTCTAAGCCTCAAAATAATGACTTTTTTTTCCTAAGGTGGTAGGAATGAAACTCAGTGCGGGCTGGATGGGGTCCCCCCTGGGCACCGCAGACCTAAGCTTGTTTAACTCCTACCTCTTAAAGGGACCGAGAAAAAAATGACCTTTTCTGCACTCCAATGTAAGTCAATGGGGCGATTTTTTTGGCTATGTGCTAGAAATGAAATTCAGTGCGGATTGGATGACAGGCACCCTAGGCACCCAGGATCGGCTTTAGTTTCACGTGTATCTCTTAAGCCGGCAGAGAAAATCCACCTGATATGCGCTCCACACAATTGAATAGAGACGCCATTGATTTTCTATGGGAATTGCAGAAATGACTTCTAAGCCTCAAAATAATGACTTTTTTTCCTAAGGTGGTAGGAATGAAACTCAGTGTGGGCTGGATGGGGTCCCCCCTGGGCACCGCAGACCTAAGCTTGTTTAACTCCTACCTCTTAAAGGGACCGAGAAAAAATGACCTTTCTGCACTCCAATGTAAGTCAATGGGGCGATTTTTTGGCTATGTGCTAGAAATGAAATTCAGTGCGGATTGGATGACAGGCACCCTATGCACCCAGGATCGGCTTTAGTTTCACGTGTATCTCTTAAGCCGGCAGAGAAAACCCACCTGATATGCGCTCCACACAATTCAATTAGAGACGCCGTTGATTTTCTATGGGAATTGCAGAAATGACTTCTAAGCCTCAAAATAATGACTTTTTTTTCCTAAGGTGGTAGGAATGAAACTCAGTGCGGGCTGGATGGGGTCCCCCCTGGGCACCGCAGACCTAAGCTTGTTTAACTCCTACCTCTTAAAGGGGACCGAGAAAAAATGACCTTTTCTGCACTCCAATGTAAGTCAATGGGGCGATTTTTTGGCTATGTGCTAGAAATGAAATTCAGTGCGGATTGGATGACAGGCACCCTAGGCACCCAGGATCGGCTTTAGTTTCACGTGTATCTCTTAAGCCGGCAGAGAAAATACACCTGATATGCGCTCACACAATTGAATAGAGACGCCATTGATTTTCTATGGGAATTGCAGAAATGACTTCTAAGCCTCAAAATAATGACTTTTTTTCCTAAGGTGGTAGGAATGAAACTCAGTGCGGGCTGGATGGGGTCCCCCCTGGGCACCGCAGACCTAAGCTTGTTTAACTCCTACCTCTTAAAGGGACCGAGAAAAAATGACCTTTTCTGCACTCCAATGTAAGTCAATGGGGCGATTTTTTGGCTATGTGCTAGAAATGAAATTCAGTGCGGATTGGATGACAGGCACCCTAGGCACCCAGGATCGGCTTTAGTTTCACGTGTATCTCTTAAGCCGGCAGAGAAAACCCACCTGATATGCGCTCCACACAATTGAATTAGAGACGCCGTTGATTTTCTATGGGAATTGCAGAAATGACTTCTAAGCCTCAAAATAATGACTTTTTTTCCTAAGGTGGTAGGAATGAAACTCAGTGCGGGCTGGATGGGGTCCCCCCTGGGCACCGCAGACCTAAGCTTGTTTAACTCCTACCTCTTAAAGGGACCGAGAAAAAATGACCTTTTCTGCACTCCAATGTAAGTCAATGGGGCGATTTTTTGGCTATGTGCTAGAAATGAAATTCAGTGCGGATTGGATGACAGGCACCCTAGGCACCCAGGATCGGCTTTAGTTTCACGTGTATCTCTTAAGCCGGCAGAGAAAACCCACCTGATATGCGCTCCACACAATTGAATTAGAGACGCCGTTGATTTTCTATGGGAATTGCAGAAATGACTTCTAAGCCTCAAAATAATGACTTTTTTTCCTAAGGTGGTAGGAATGAAACTCAGTGCGGGCTGGATGGGGTCCCCCCTGGGCACCGCAGACCTAAGCTTGTTTAACTCCTACCTCTTAAAGGGACCGAGAAAAAAATGACCTTTTCTGCACTCCAATGTAAGTCAATGGGGCGATTTTTTGGCTATGTGCTAGAAATGAAATTCAGTGCGGATTGGATGACAGGCACCCTAGGCACCCAGGATCGGCTTTAGTTTCACGTGTATCTCTTAAGCCGGCAGAGAAAACCCACCTGATATGCGCTCCACACAATTGAATTAGAGTCGCCGTTGATTTTCTATGGGAATTGCAGAAATGACTTCTAAGCCTCAAAATAATGACTTTTTTTCCTAAGGTGGTAGGAATGAAACTCAGTGCGGGCTGGATGGGGTCCCCCCTGGGCACCGCAGACCTAAGCTTGTTTAACTCCTACCTCTTAAAGGGACCGAGAAAAAAATGACCTTTTCTGCACTCCAATGTAAGTCAATGGGGCGAATTTTGGCTATGTGCTAGAAATGAAATTCAGTGCGGATTGGATGACAGGCACCCTAGGCACCCAGGATCGGCTTTAGTTTCACGTGTATCTCTTAAGCCGGCAGAGAAAACCCACCTGATATGCGCTCCACACAATTGAATTAGAGACGCCGTTGATTTTCTATGGGAATTGCAGAAATGACTTCTAAGCCTCAAAATAATGACTTTTTTTCCTAAGGTGGTAGGAATGAAACTCAGTGCGGGCTGGATGGGGTCCCCCCTGGGCACCGCAGACCTAAGCTTGTTTAACTCCTACCTCTTAAAGGGACCGAGAAAAAATGACCTTTTCTGCACTCCAATGTAAGTCAATGGGGCGATTTTTTGGCTATGTGCTAGAAATGAAATTCAGTGCGGATTGGATGACAGGCACCCTAGGCACCCAGGATCGGCTTTAGTTTCACGTGTATCTCTTAAGCCGGCAGAGAAAATCCACCTGATATGCGCTCCACACAATTGAATAGAGACGCCATTGATTTTCTATGGGAATTGCAGAAATGACTTCTAAGCCTCAAAATAATGACTTTTTTTCCTAAGGTGGTAGGAATGAAACTCAGTGTGGGCTGGATGGGGTCCCCCCTGGGCACCGCAGACCTAAGCTTGTTTAACTCCTACCTCTTAAAGGGACCGAGAAAAAATGACCTTTTCTGCACTCCAATGTAAGTCAATGGGGCGATTTTTTGGCTATGTGCTAGAAATGAAATTCAGTGCGGATTGGATGACAGGCACCCTAGGCTCCCAGGATCGGCTTTAGTTTCATGTGTATCTCTTAAGCCGGCAGAGAAAACCCACCTGATATGCGCTCCACACAATTAAATAGAGACGCCGTTGATTTTCTATGGGAATTGCAGAAATGACTTCTAAGCCTCAAAATAATGACTTTTTTTCCTAAGGTGGTAGGAATGAAACTCAGTGCGGGCTGGATGGGGTCCCCCCTGGGCACCGCAGACCTAAGCTTGTTTAACTCCTACCTCTTAAAGGGACCGAGAAAAAATGACCTTTTCTGCACTCCAATGTAAGTCAATGGGGCGATTTTTTGGCTATGTGCTAGAAATGAAATTCAGTGCGGATTGGATGACAGGCACCCTAGGCACCCAGGATCGGCTTTAGTTTCACGTGTATCTCTTAAGCCGGCAGAGAAAATCCACCTGATATGCGCTCCACACAATTGAATTAGAGACGCCGTTGATTTTCTATGGGAATTGCAGAAATGACTTCTAAGCCTCAAAATAATGACTTTTTTTCCTAAGGTGGTAGGAATGAAACTCAGTGCGGGCTGGATGGGGTCCCCCCTGGGCACCGCAGACCTAAGCTTGTTTAACTCCTACCTCTTAAAGGGACCGAGAAAAAATGACCTTTTCTGCACTCCAATGTAAGTCAATGGGGCGATTTTTTGGCTATGTGCTAGAAATTAAATTCAGTGCGGATTGGATGACAGGCACCCTAGGCACCCAGGATCGGCTTTAGTTTCACGTGTATCTCTTAAGCCGGCAGAGAAAACCCACCTGATATGCGCTCCACACAATTGAATTAGAGACGCCGTTGATTTTCTATGGGAATTGCAGAAATGACTTCTAAGCCTCAAAATAATGACTTTTTTTCCTAAGGTGGTAGGAATGAAACTCAGTGCGGGCTGGATGGGGTCCCCCCTGGGCACCGCAGACCTAAGCTTGTTTAACTCCTACCTCTTAAAGGGACCGAGAAAAAAATGACCTTTTCTGCACTCCAATGTAAGTCAATGGGGCGATTTTTTGGCTATGTGCTAGAAATGAAATTCAGTGCGGATTGGATGACAGGCACCCTAGGCACCCAGGATCGGCTTTAGTTTCACGTGTATCTCTTAAGCCGGCAGAGAAAACCCACCTGATATGCGCTCCACACAATTGAATTAGAGACGCCGTTGATTTTCTATGGGAATTGCAGAAATGACTTCTAAGCCTCAAAATAATGACTTTTTTTCCTAAGGTGGTAGGAATGAAACTCAGTGCGGGCTGGATGGGGTCCCCCCTGGGCACCGCAGACCTAAGCTTGTTTAACTCCTACCTCTTAAAGGGACCGAGAAAAAAATGACCTTTTCTGCACTCCAATGTAAGTCAATGGGGCGATTTTTTGGCTATGTGCTAGAAATGAAATTCAGTGCGGATTGGATGACAGGCACCCTAGGCACCCAGGATCGGCTTTAGTTTCACGTGTATCTCTTAAGCCGGCAGAGAAAACCCACCTGATATGCGCTCCACACAATTGAATTAGAGTCGCCGTTGATTTTCTATGGGAATTGCAGAAATGACTTCTAAGCCTCAAAATAATGACTTTTTTTCCTAAGGTGGTAGGAATGAAACTCAGTGCGGGCTGGATGGGGTCCCCCCTGGGCACCGCAGACCTAAGCTTGTTTAACTCCTACCTCTTAAAGGGACCGAGAAAAAATGACCTTTTCTGCACTCCAATGTAAGACAATGGGGCGATTTTTTGGCTATGTGCTAGAAATGAAATTCAGTGCGGATTGGATGACAGGCACCCTAGGCACCCAGGATCGGCTTTAGTTTCACGTGTATCTCTTAAGCCGGCAGAGAAAATACACCTGATATGCGCTTCACACAATTGAATAGAGACGCCATTGATTTTCTATGGGAATTGCAGAAATGACTTCTAAGCCTCAAAATAATGACTTTTTTTCCTAAGGTGGTAGGAATGAAACTCAGTGCGGGCTGGATGGGGTCCCCCTGGGCACCGCAGACCTAAGCTTGTTTAACTCCTACCTCTTAAAGGGACCGAGAAAAAATGACCTTTTCTGCACTCCAATGTAAGTCAATGGGGCGATTTTTTGGCTATGTGCTAGAAATGAAATTCAGTGCGGATTGGATGACAGGCACCCTAGGCACCCAGGATCGGCTTTAGTTTCACGTGTATCTCTTAAGCCGGCAGAGAAAATCCACCTGATATGCGCTCCACACAATTGAATAGAGACGCCATTGATTTTCTATGGGAATTGCAGAAATGACTTCTAAGCCTCAAAATAATGACTTTTTTTTCCTAAGGTGGTAGGAATGAAACTCAGTGTGGGCTGGATGGGGTCCCCCCTGGGCACCGCAGACCTAAGCTTGTTTAACTCCTACCTCTTAAAGGGACCGAGAAAAAATGACCTTTTCTGCACTCCAATGTAAGTCAATGGGGCGATTTTTTGGCTATGTGCTAGAAATGAAATTCAGTGCGGATTGGATGACAGGCACCCTAGGCTCCCAGGATCGGCTTTAGTTTCATGTGTATCTCTTAAGCCGGCAGAGAAAACCCACCTGATATGCGCTCCACACAATTAAATAGAGACGCCGTTGATTTTCTATGGGAATTGCAGAAATGACTTCTAAGCCTCAAAATAATGACTTTTTTTCCTAAGGTGGTAGGAATGAAACTCAGTGCGGGCTGGATGGGGTCCCCCCTGGGCACCGCAGACCTAAGCTTGTTTAACTCCTACCTCTTAAAGGGACCGAGAAAAAATGACCTTTTCTGCACTCCAATGTAAGTCAATGGGGCGATTTTTTGGCTATGTGCTAGAAATGAAATTCAGTGCGGATTGGATGACAGGCACCCTAGGCACCCAGGATCGGCTTTAGTTTCACGTGTATCTCTTAAGCCGGCAGAGAAAACCCACCTGATATGCGCTCCACACAATTGAATTAGAGACGCCGTTGATTTTCTATGGGAATTGCAGAAATGACTTCTAAGCCTCAAAATAATGACTTTTTTCCTAAGGTGGTAGGAATGAAACTCAGTGCGGGGCTGGATGGGGTCCCCCCTGGGCACCGCAGACCTAAGCTTGTTTAACTCCTACCTCTTAAAGGGACCGAGAAAAAATGACCTTTTCTGCACTCCAATGTAAGTCAATGGGGCGATTTTTTGGCTATGTGCTAGAAATTAAATTCAGTGCGGATTGGATGACAGGCACCCTAGGCACCCAGGATCGGCTTTAGTTTCACGTGTATCTCTTAAGCCGGCAGAGAAAACCCACCTGATATGCGCTCCACACAATTGAATTAGAGACGCCGTTGATTTTCTATGGGAATTGCAGAAATGACTTCTAAGCCTCAAAATAATGACTTTTTTTCCTAAGGTGGTAGGAATGAAACTCAGTGCGGGCTGGATGGGGTCCCCCCTGGGCACCGCAGACCTAAGCTTGTTTAACTCCTACCTCTTAAAGGGACCGAGAAAAAAATGACCTTTTCTGCACTCCAATGTAAGTCAATGGGGCGATTTTTGGCTATGTGCTAGAAATGAAATTCAGTGCGGATTGGATGACAGGCACCCTAGGCACCCAGGATCGGCTTTAGTTTCACGTGTATCTCTTAAGCCGGCAGAGAAAACCCACCTGATATGCGCTCCACACAATTGAATTAGAGACGCCGTTGATTTTCTATGGGAATTGCAGAAATGACTTCTAAGCCTCAAAATAATGACTTTTTTTCCTAAGGTGGTAGGAATGAAACTCAGTGCGGGCTGGATGGGGTCCCCCCTGGGCACCGCAGACCTAAGCTTGTTTAACTCCTACCTCTTAAAGGGACCGAGAAAAAATGACCTTTTCTGCACTCCAATGTAAGTCAATGGGGCGATTTTTGGCTATGTGCTAGAAATGAAATTCAGTGCGGATTGGATGACAGGCACCCTAGGCACCCAGGATCGGCTTTAGTTTCACGTGTATCTCTTAAGCCGGCAGAGAAAACCCACCTGATATGCGCTCCACACAATTGAATTAGAGTCGCCGTTGATTTTCTATGGGAATTGCAGAAATGACTTCTAAGCCTCAAAATAATGACTTTTTTTCCTAAGGTGGTAGGAATGAAACTCAGTGCGGGCTGGATGGGGTCCCCCCTGGGCACCGCAGACCTAAGCTTGTTTAACTCCTACCTCTTAAAGGGACCGAGAAAAAATGACCTTTTCTGCACTCCAATGTAAGTCAATGGGGCGATTTTTTGGCTATGTGCTAGAAATGAAATTCAGTGCGGATTGGATGACAGGCACCCTAGGCACCCAGGATCGGCTTTAGTTTCACGTGTATCTCTTAAGCCGGCAGAGAAAATACACCTGATATGCGCTTCACACAATTGAATAGAGACGCCATTGATTTTCTATGGGAATTGCAGAAATGACTTCTAAGCCTCAAAATAATGACTTTTTTTTCCTAAGGTGGTAGGAATGAAACTCAGTGCGGGCTGGATGGGGTCCCCCCTGGGCACCGCAGACCTAAGCTTGTTTAACTCCTACCTCTTAAAGGGACCGAGAAAAAATGACCTTTTCTGCACTCCAATGTAAGTCAATGGGGCGATTTTTTGGCTATGTGCTAGAAATGAAATTCAGTGCGGATTGGATGACAGGCACCCTAGGCACCCAGGATCGGCTTTAGTTTCACGTGTATCTCTTAAGCCGGCAGAGAAAACCCACCTGATATGCGCTCCACACAATTGAATTAGAGACGCCGTTGATTTTCTATGGGAATTGCAGAAATGACTTCTAAGCCTCAAAATAATGACTTTTTTTTCCTAAGGTGGTAGGAATGAAACTCAGTGCGGGCTGGATGGGGTCCCCCCTGGGCACCGCAGACCTAAGCTTGTTTAACTCCTACCTCTTAAAGGGACCGAGAAAAAATGACCTTTTCTGCACTCCAATGTAAGTCAATGGGGCGATTTTTTGGCTATGTGCTAGAAATGAAATTCAGTGCGGATTGGATGACAGGCACCCTAGGCACCCAGGATCGGCTTTAGTTTCACGTGTATCTCTTAAGCCGGCAGAGAAAACCCACCTGATATGCGCTCCACACAATTGAATTAGAGACGCCGTTGATTTTCTATGGGAATTGCAGAAATGACTTCTAAGCCTCAAATAATGACTTTTTTTTCCTAAGGTGGTAGGAATGAAACTCAGTGCGGGCTGGATGGGGTCCCCCCTGGGCACCGCAGACCTAAGCTTGTTTAACTCCTACCTCTTAAAGGGACCGAGAAAAAAATGACCTTTTCTGCACTCCAATGTAAGTCAATGGGGCGATTTTTTGGCTATGTGCTAGAAATGAAATTCAGTGCGGATTGGATGACAGGCACCCTAGGCACCCAGGATCGGCTTTAGTTTCACGTGTATCTCTTAAGCCGGCAGAGAAAACCCACCTGATATGCGCTCCACACAATTGAATTAGAGTCGCCGTTGATTTTCTATGGGAATTGCAGAAATGACTTCTAAGCCTCAAAATAATGACTTTTTTTTCCTAAGGTGGTAGGAATGAAACTCAGTGCGGGCTGGATGGGGTCCCCCCTGGGCACCGCAGACCTAAGCTTGTTTAACTCCTACCTCTTAAAGGGACCGAGAAAAAATGACCTTTTCTGCACTCCAATGTAAGTCAATGGGGCGATTTTTTGGCTATGTGCTAGAAATGAAATTCAGTGCGGATTGGATGACAGGCACCCTAGGCACCCAGGATCGGCTTTAGTTTCACGTGTATCTCTTAAGCCGGCAGAGAAAACCCACCTGATATGCGCTCCACACAATTGAATTAGAGACGCCGTTGATTTTCTATGGGAATTGCAGAAATGACTTCTAAGCCTCAAAATAATGACTTTTTTTCCTAAGGTGGTAGGAATGAAACTCAGTGCGGGCTGGATGGGGTCCCCCCTGGGCACCGCAGACCTAAGCTTGTTTAAACTCCTACCTCTTAAAGGGACCGAGAAAAAATGACCTTTTCTGCACTCCAATGTAAGTCAATGGGGCGATTTTTTGGCTATGTGCTAGAAATGAAATTCAGTGCGGATTGGATGACAGGCACCCTAGGCACCCAGGATCGGCTTTAGTTTCACGTGTATCTCTTAAGCCGGCAGAGAAAATCCACCTGAGGGGGCGTGGCTTGGCACTGGAGGAAGATGGCTGCTTGAACTCAGAGCTCCTGCTCAGCAACTAGTAAATACAGCATTTTGGACCTCTCCTCCTGCTTTAAATCGGCTGGAAAGACCCTTGACAACTCAGGATGTCTTCAGGAACCAGAAGGAATACAAAGAAGTCCTCAGAGATCTCTAAGCTTCCAGATTTCTTTGTTGTTAAAGAAGCTGGGGATTTTCAAGATGGCTCCCGTCCTAAAACAAGACAGAGCCAGAAGCACAACAAAGCTCCATCAGAGATCATGTCTTCTGCACAGAAGAAAAAAACTGTGAGTAGACGCCGAAGCAGTTCAGTTCCACCTCAACCAAAGGTCCCAGGTATGACCAGCCAGCAGGTGCTGCAACTTCATGGATTGTGCAGAAGTGTGCAGTGAAATTAGGGCTGTGTTCCCGCATGTTGGAGTTCCATTGCAGTACTGCAGCGTATTAAAAAAGATTATGCAGTAACACAATTAAATTATGCTAAAAGGCAGAGAGTATTGCACTGCCGATCCCACCTGAAGAAAAAACAAGGCATAAAAAGTATATCCCATGTAAGATAATATCGAATAAAGTCCTAATTGTGGGCCTGAACCTCAAAGATAAAAGATGCTCAATCATAATACATGCATGGAGATGAAAAGAATTAAAAAAAAAAAAATTAAATTCAAAAAGTTCTTTACTTACTTCCAAGATCTGCGTTACAGGTAGAGAATACAGTGTCGTGTGTGGGTGGGACTACAATGAAATGATAAAGTACTGCAAATAATTCAGTAACACAATGAAACTGCAATGTGTGAACACAGCCTAGATGTTCTGCAACAGCTTTGGGTGGGGAATGGGCAGGGTGGAGGACTGTGCTGGACTTCTGAGGGAAAGCAATGCATTCTGGAACCTGTAGTACTGTGTACAACTGCTCAACCAGGAAGACACAATACAGAACAAACCCCCCCAAAATAATAGGTAATAGGTAAGTAATGCCATTTTTTACCTCGACCTGGAGTTCCCCTTTAACTATATTTTTAAATTTGTGTACTTTTTATTTTTTAAAGAGGTCCAACATGGCAATTTTTCTTAAACTGAAAGGGTTACAAAAATAAAAAAACAAAACATATGTACTTGCCCCAATCCCTGACAGCAGCCTTTCGGACAGCTTTGGGAGAATTGAGTCTTGAGTTGAAGATGTGCGTCATCACCGTGTTCATTGCCTATGGAGCTGCTAAAGTTGGGAGTATTACAACTCGAAAAAGCCTACTCTTGCACTTGCAATGATCTGTGAGATGGGAGTCCTTCCTGATATGCACAAGCTCAGAAGTACTATCGGCTTCCCCCACCCCCTGCTGACTGACAGCTCCTCTCTAGGCACAGTAATGGCTGTATGTACAGTATGTAAATTCACATAAGGTATTTTGTTCTAATTTTAAGTCAAAACCATAGGCAAGAGCATAACCATAAAAAGATTTGTACCTTTTTCTGTGATTTGGACTTACCTAAAAATGAGGACCAAACACTAACCAACCAAAATACTACATGACAGGCACATAATACCAGCATGACATTACATTATGCTAAGGGTAGTGACATATTCCCTCAAATGCTTACACTTACAGATAAAACAATGATAGGGAGCAGTAGTGGATTATAATAGGGGCGTTTCGGGCAGCAGCCCAGGGCCCTGAGTTCCTGGGGGGCCCATGACCACCCAAAAAGACTTATACTTTCAGTGGTGTACTGTCTCCTGGCTACACTTCCGCCATGATTTGCAAAAAAAAATCACAGTTTTTTTTTATGGCAATTTTGCACAAATCAGGACATCATGACATTATCTATCCTGTACTATGAACGCCAGGCTAGTGCCGCCATAGTTACAGTGGGGTGGGGGGGGCCCAGGCTTGGTGAACAGCCCGGGGCCTATGGTAAAGTTAATCCGCCCCTGATAGGGAGGGTATAATGTCTGGGTAAAGGGGAAGTCCAGGCAGGGATATTTTTTTTCAAACTTGTCGAGGAGGGGTGGGTAAAAAAAAAAGTGCACTTACCTCCCTTGCTCTAGAGCTGGTGCCAGATGTATGTCACTCCGAGACGGGACTCCGCTATGGCCGCCGAATGGCTGAGCTGCCTGGAGACATCACGTCTCGTGCGGCAGCGCAGACCAGGAAGCGGCCGCGGGACGGGAGTACGGGACCCGGCGCTGGAACCGGGGATGTAAGTGGGCTCCGGCATCCATAACCACCCCCTCCCCAGCCATATCTAAAAAATACGGCCGGGCCGGAGTACCCCTTTACGAATCAGTTAGGAGTCAGGTGGAGGAGATTTATACTGCGCTCACCACTCATAATAAAGTGTATTAAAGGGGTGAGGCCATGGCAGCCTGCCAGTTTTACTATGATTTACACAAGCGACCTAGCAAAAATAAGTGGCAATTTATGCCAACTCAGACCTGGCATGAATTTTTTCTGTGTGGAGCGGGAGCAGAGTAAGCCAGCACTCCTTACTAGATCTGCCAATTAAGTCAGTGGGGTGGAGTTTACCGAGACCTGCGTGAGATACATGAGATATGGGATAGAACACAGAGGTCAAAACCAGAGTGGGAGGAAGACATCAGTGTGGTATTAGGAAACACAATTATCATGCTATGGTAGGTGTAGGTACATCACCACCATCTAGTGGTCACTGGTAGTATGACAACCTAAAATGCCCATAATCAATTTGTGATTAAGACCAGTACAAATTTTAATAAATAAAGTAACCTGAACTAAAGAGGGGAACTGTATGTAACCCCTACGACAGTGGGTCAGAGAAAATCACAGTAGGGCTTATAGGAAACTAAATGACAAAGTTAGATGAACAAGATTAGTCCATGTGCAGCCATACAATTAAAATAACCAGGTGAACACAAAACAAACACTAAAATCTTACCATCCCGTCTGGCACAACAGCCCGACGTACAATTCGCTCACTTCATTAGGACCTAATGGACTCAAGTCATTAAGCACAGATATATATACACACACAAATGCATTCCTAGTATACACCCATAAATTAACTAGTTACACTGACAGCATGTAAACAGCTGAATTTGGCGTGCCAAGATGGCGGAGGTTACCGGAAGAGGAGCAAACAACATGATGGTGACCAATGGGGTTAAAGAGGGGGGAAGAGTGTGACATAAAAACGGCTTCCTGGGTATGTAGGGCCGCCCATGTCTACCATCATGTAATAAGAGTACACGGCATATGCGTCATGGTGTCTAAGCGCTACGGACGCACGCGCATGCGTATACAGGATGTGGGCAACATCATTCCCATAGTGGGATGCGTGTCATAGGGGCGTGGGACGCACCGACGTCATGACGTGCCCAAAACCATGTGTTATGTGTGCCAATCAGAACACGCTATTCCCATAATGGGAGGATCACTTCTCCCATTATGGGAATAGTGTATTCTGATTGGCGCACATAACACGTGGTTTTGGGCACGTCATGACGTTGGTGCTTTTATGAATTGATTACTGAAATAAATTTTTTGTCATATATTTTCTATCTATTTGTGCAATTTCTTTGGTCGTTTTGGATGTTGTTGCACTTTAGGATACTATTGGCAGGGCTTTTGCTGGGGTTGTATGTGACATATGACTAAATTCCTTCCTCAGTTTTATACCTCATGCGAACAAAAAAAACAGGTATGCTGAAATACTAGATGCCAGATCCCTAATGCAGGGGGGAGGTTGGAAGGTCCTCATAACACAATGCAAGCCTTTTCTATATGAACCTTTAGGCTGGGATTACTGTCCATTACTTACCTAGACTGGAATCTGTAGAAATATCATCTCTATACCTCTGACAATCTTCCTCTTCATCTGTGTCCTCTACTTTAATCTTGATGAAGTCTTCTTCCTAAATAACAGTGTAACCGATTAAACTTTAGGTTTTTGTTAATCAAGTCTTTTACTATTAAGGATGCTATTAAAGAAGAAGAAGATCAAAACATTAAAAAAATTTATATTAAAAATTACATTTTGCCACAAGTGCACAAAGTGCTTGGGTATATAAAGCACAGGGCAGGACTTTAATAATGTGCAAGGTGTCTACTTTAAAGGTCTATTCACACATACAGATTTCATGCTGCAAGTGCCATGGAATTTAATCAGTATTGAAGCGGATTTCACTGCAAAATTTCCAGCGTAGAATTTGCTGCAATACCGTACATGTGACTGAACCCTTACAAAATACATAGCGAGGTTAGAAGAATTTTTTGTTGTTGTTATAATTGGTTTATTTGTACATGTCAAAAGTATGAAAGTTATCCTGGCTGCTCGAAGTGCAAAATTTACAACCCTTAACGAAAGGGTTAAACATTATCTACTGCTATAAAAACTATAAAATAAAATTCCTAACATATTATATAATAAAAGCCAGTAAATTGTAAGCCCTCACAGGCAGGGTGCTTTCTTCCTATGTGCCAGTCTGTCACTTACTTTATTTATGTTTTCTTGATTTTTATGTTACATTCTGTAAGTTAATCCCTTATCACATGTATAGTGGTCTGGAATCAAGGACGCTTTAAATATAAATAATAATAATAATAATAATAAACAAACATATGTATATACAAAAACCTTTTCTGGCTGTGGCCGAGGAGGAGGTGGATGAGGCCAACAACGTCCACTTACCTCCCCGGTTCCATCGCCGGGTCCCCAATCGCACTGCTCCAGTCCGTGCTGGCCAGCCATTTCCAACCCGCTCTCTTGTTCTCTGATGCGGGCTGGAGCCGTGGCGTTTCAGTCAGTGGCAGAGGCGGGAAGGTCTGCATTCTCCCTTTTAACTGAGGCCTAATTTGCATACGGCTAGTGTTAAGGTCCCTATGCACTTCAGGCTTTCGTCAGCAGAACCAGTGGTGGATTATAATAGGGGCGTTTCGGGCGGCAGCCCGGGGCCCTGAGCTCCTGGGGGGCCCATGACCACCCAAAAAAGACTTATACTTTCAGTGGTGTTCTGTCTCCTGGCTACACTTCTGCCATGATTTGCAAAAAAAATCACAGTTTTTTATGCCAATTTTGCACAGATCAGGACATCATGACATTATCTATACTGTACTATGAACGCCAGGCTAGTGCTTCCATAGTTACAGTGGGGTGGGGGGCCCAGGCTTGGTGAACAGCCTGGGGCTTAAGGTAAAGTTAATCCGCCCCTGAACAGAACCCACAGGTCACGGTAGATTCGGCCATCAGTCTAGCATGTATGGAGCCCTCCCCATTTACTACCAACAGATTTGTTCAGAGTGACCCTCACTGCGGCTGGAAATTTAAGGGTACAAACCCACTTGCCGGACCCGAATTTGCAGCGAAGCTCGCTGCGGATCCCAGCCCTATTTACTCAATGGCAGACAAACTCGCAGCAGGGACATACATCCTTGTTTGTCTGCCATTGAGTAAACAGGGCTGGGATCCGCAGCGAGTCTCGCTGCAAATTCGCAGTGGGAAACTCGCTGCGGATCCGGCAAGTGGGTTTGTACCCTAAGGGTGAGTCTAGTTTCTTTTTGTCCTTCAACTTGATCTGAAAAAAATGGTTCAATTAATTAAAATATTTACTTTGATTTGTTTAATCTATGCTGCAAAACACAATCTTCAACAATGATGTAATTGGTAAGACAATGCTGGGTGTCTATATTACACTGAGATGTATTTATAATTAGAAAAGTCTTAGGTTTCAATTCCCTATCACTTCCTGTATCTCCTGATTTCATATACAATGACATTATGGCATTTGGTAAGAGCTAATGTTTAGCTACCTGAGGATCATCTGAGACATGGTGTGTTTCCTCTGGACAATCCTGGGAATGCAGAGGACTGGGACACCTCTCCGGTGAATTTTCCCTACAGGTTCCATCTAAAGGAAACATATACAATGTATTCAGTCACCGTGTATATGTGATTACCAGAAGATGGGTATATCTAAGTGACCCTGATGCCCTTTTACCCTGTGATGTAAGAGGCTGGTGTTTCTCCATTATGATGTCCTGGTACAGATCCTTATGTGCTTCTATATACTCCCACTCCTCCATGGAGAAATAGACAGTGACATCCTGACATCTTACAGGAACCTGACACACACAATGATACAATTTATCATCTAGACCGTCCCCTGTCAATACTTTATAATGTCCCAGCATTCCCTGCAGAGCTCACCTCTTCAGTCAGCAGCTCAATGATCTTGTTTGTAAGTTCTAGGATCTTCTGTTCACTATTTCTTTCATGTATCAGCAGACAAGATGTTGGTGGCATAGATGATGTATGGGTCCCGCTCCATCCGCCTGATACATGCGATTCCTGCATGGATTTCCTGTGTTTCCCCGATTTCTTCACAGGTCCATAACTCTAAATTACCAAACAGAAAGTACTGTACACACAAAATGTCCTTAAAGGGACTCTGTCACCTCCAACCCACCCTCCTCAAAACCCTTAAATCGTCTGTAAGTAGGATATAAGATGCTGATTCCAAATCTGTAATTTGTTGCTTTCTACTTCTTTGTATTTCACCGTTGTTAGCCTACAAACTGGGCATGTTGACGCATAGAGAGGACTACTTAGCACAACAATATAATGGAGAGGACTACCTATGCTGCGTTTACACGGAACGATTATCGTTCGAATTTTCGCTATAACGATCGCATTTGAGCGATAATCGTTCTGTGTAAACACAGAAAACGATCAAGCGACGAGCGAAAAATCGTTCATTTTGATCTTTCAACATGTTTACAAATCGTCGTTCATCGTTCGCTAAAAATAATTTCTTTTGATTTTTCCAATGATTTATTCGTCTAAACGCTGATCGTTATAAAAACCAAATTGTTACTTCAAAATCGTTAAACGATCGATTGGGCGAATTATCACTTCGTGTAAACGCAGCATTAGACTCCCTCATTTGTGGACTTTTAAAATTGCTCTATTCCCATGCTTATAGTGCTTTTATCCTTTGGTCTATGGGGCTGACTGAGGTGTCATTTTTTGCGCATGATGTGTTCTTTTTATCGGTACCTTGATTGGGTATATGCGATTGTTTGATCGCTTTTCATTACAATGTTTCTGGATTTGATGCGACCAAAAATGTGCAATTTTGCAGTTTGGTGGGTCCTTGCGCTTTCGCCGTTTACCGTGTGAAATCAGGAATGGGATAAATTAATAGTCTGCGCGATTACGCATGCGGCGATACCAAACATGTTTATTTTTATTTATAAAATGGGAAAAGGGGGGTGATTCAGACTTTTATTAAGGGAGGGTTTTTTTTATTAATGAAGACATTTTTTTTTTCACTTATACATTAATTAAAAGTCCCCCTGGGGGACTTCTAATACAACTACACTGATCTCTCATAGAGATCAATGTAGCTGTATACAGGGCCGGCTCCAGCTTTTTGTGGGCCCTTGGGCGACAGAGCCTCGGCGGGCCCCTTTGAGGAGCAAATCATGGAGAGACAGGCGAGGAAAGATTTGCAGCAGAAGAAACATGCGGCTGCTGCATATCTTTCTCCTCCTGTATCTCCTGATCTCTGCAGTAGTCAGGACTCTGGAGGAGTCAGACCCAGTCACAGGATTATATATATATATCATGCTGGTGCTGCTAGCTCTCTAGTATACAGCTCCTTCTGTGTGTGTGTGTGTATATATATATACATACACACAGAGCAGGAGCTGTATACTAGAGAACTAGCAGCACCAGCATTTTATATATATATATATATATATATATATATATATATATATATATTTATTTATAATATGAACATGGTGAGACCTCTAGTTCTCCTATATTCAGGTCCTGCAGTGATATACAGTGTGTGTGTGTGTGTGTGTGTATATATATATATATATATATATATATATATATATATATATACACACACACTGTATATCACTGCAGGGCCTGAATATAGGAGAACTAGAGGTCTCACCATGTTCATATTATAAATAAATATATATACACACACACACACACACACACACTGTATATCACTGCAGGGCCTGAATATAGGAGAACTAGAGGTCTCACCATGTTCATATGATAGATAGGAGATAGGGAAATAGATAGATAGATAGATAGATAGATAGATAGATAGATAGATAGATAGGAGATAGATAGATAGATAGATAGATAGGAGATAGATAGGAGATAGATAGATAGGAGATAGATAGGAGATAGATAGGAGATAGGTAGGAGATAGATAGATAGATAGATAGATAGATAGATAGATAGATAGATAGAAGATAGGGAAATAGATAGATAGATAGATAGATAGATAAGAGATAGATAGATAGATAGATAGATAGATACAGATATCTAGTTGTTTTGTGTATAGAGGTCCTGCTGTAATATATATATATATATATATATATATATATATATATATCCTGCTGTAATAGATATAGATATATTACAGCAGGACCTCTATACACAAAACAAGTAGAAGAACCAGCACATACAGGACACTTAGTTTGCAGAGCCTACCTGCTGCCCTCAGGTCATGTGTCCGATCACATGACCCGTGACATCATCAAAGGTCCTTCAGACTCAAAGGTCCTCTTTCCTACTCGGCTGTAGGGAAGATTTGTGATGGAAGACAGGTGCTCGGGGGCCCCAGTATGGATCGGCGGGCCCCTAACTGTCACATGCGGCCTCTAGGGGCCCAGTCCTCTTTGTTACTACACTTTTTTTTCTTTTTTACGAACAAAAAAAATGTAGTAACAAACGGGAGTGGGCCCCTAGAGGAGCTGGGGGCCCCGGCATTTGCCCTACTTAGCCGGGTGCTGACGCCGGCCCTGGCTGTATAACACAGCACCGATCCATCAGATCGGTGTTCTATTGCTATGGTCTGCTGCAGACCATTGCAATAGAATACCGAGGCGGGATCAGCGTCATTACGACGATGAGGCTTGGTTCGGTAAGACCAAGGGATCCCCCCTCCGGGATCCCGGCACTAGACGCCAGGGATGGGCTGCAAATAACACTGTTTGACAGCTGCATCTAACAGTGTTATTTAGCGGGAACGGCAACAGCGGACATATGCATATGTTTTCTTATGGGGGGGTCCCATGGTTCATCTTATATGGGCGATGGTGAACCTCGAAGAAGACAGGAGGTGGTCCTTCAGCCAATCAATGCAGTGAAGAGGGGAGCCGGGGATTTAGAAGACCTGCTACGTGGAGCAGGTAATGTATGCTCGTGTCCGGGGCGGCGGGGGCGATCGTAGCGGCAGCGGGGAAGGGGCGATTGGAGCAGCGGCGAGGGGGGGGACGATCGGAGCGGCAGCGGCGCACGGGGGGGGGGCGAGATCGGAGCGGCGATCGGAGCGACTGGGTGGCGATCGGGGCGGTGCAGGGGGCTGCGGGGTCCATTTACACAGAAAGATTATCAAAGATTTGAAGCCAAAACCAGAAACAGACTACAAACAGAGATCTTGTCATAAAGGAAAGCCTGAGATTTCTCCTCTTTTCAAATCCAAACCTGGCTTTGGCTTCAAATCTTTGGCAGATAATCTGTCAGATAATCTTTCTGTGTAAATGGACCCTAATGCTGGGTTTAAACGGAGCGATAATTCGCCCGATCGTTTGATTAACGACTTCGAAGTAACAATTTTTCTTTTATAACAATCAGTGTTTAGACGGAACGATATATCGTACGGAAAATTCGTTTTGCGATCACTTAAGCTTATCTCGCACATAGGTAAAATAGGTGAACGACTGTTTACACAAAACAATCTGCAAATTTTTAAGTGGGTGGGGCAGGTGTCTCTTCCATTGGTTGACTAGAATCACACATTGATTTTAGCCCTTTTTTGTACCAAAAGAGACAACCAAGAGGCTTTTACTACTAAAATATTTAATTATATGCACGTTTCGCATTTGCTACGCTTCCTCAGCGTAGGGGTGAACGCCATCACACTGCCATGGGTGAGTCATTGCTGTTATATTAGACTTTGTTGTATAGTGAATGGGTGGCCACAATTATGTTGAATCCTAGTTAGGATGCCCTGCTTACACTCCCCCCATATGTATGCAGGTAACAATTGTTGTTGTGACTCACAATATTGGCAATGAATGTTATACAGTAAATCTGGTGGTGTGCTCGCAGTACATCATTTTGAATCTCTTGACACATGACATTTTTTATTGTTGTTATTTTAAATTGATAATAAAGGAAAATTTTTAATAGTAAAAAAAAATAAAAAAAAATATTTTTTTTTCTGAAAAATTACCATGAAATGACAGTTACGCTTTAAGTTTAACGGGTGTTTGGAGGTGACAGAGTCCCTTAAATACCCTGCAACTCTCACCCTAGTCTTTCCAGAATCCCTCACCTCTCCAGTCAGCAGGTGTATAATCTCCAGAGTAAGGTTTAGTATCATCTCAGTGGTATTCTTCTCTTGCTCATCCATCTTCAGTGAATCAGTCTCATAAGCCATAGTGTATTTCATCCTGACCCCAAAAGCTGCAAAATCACGAAAAAAACTAAACAAAACAAGATTCTGCACGTTCATTCATAAAAACAGGAGGACTCTCTTCAGGTACTGAAGCAGCTTGTATAGTACAGCACTTTGCCCTATCAAATATAACTGAGCACAGGTGGGTCTCTCTGGAATCAGATAGATTTTAGCTACCTACACCATCAGCAGCCTAATGACCTTGCCAGATCTCTCCCTATAGCCCTAAAGCCTACATCTCCACTAAAGGCCCTTTACACGGACGATTATCGCCAATAATCGTTCATAGGAGATGTTCGCCCGATAATAATGTATTGAGGTGGCCACAGGAATGATGCAGCGAGTAATTGTGCCTTGTAAAGGCACAGCAAACGAGCGCCGACCTCATATATAGCCACATTTTGGACCACGTAAAGAACCCTAATGGTCCTTTTACACAGAACGATTTATTGTTCGAATTTGCATGATAGCGATCGAATTCGAACGATAATCGTACGTGTAAACGCAGCGAGCGATCAAACGACAAGCGATAAATCGTTCATTTTGATCTTTCAACATGTTCACAAATCATCGTTGATCGTTCGCAAAAAATTCGCAGATCGTTCCGTGTAAACAGTCTTTCAACGATTTCACCTATGTGTGAGATAGGCTTAAACGATCGCAAAACGATCGCCTACCGAATTTTCCGTACGATATATCGTTCCGTCTAAACGCTGATCGTTATAAAAAAAAAATTGTTCATTCAAAATCGTTAATCGTGCGATCGGGCAAATTATCGCTCCGTGTAAAAGTACCATTAGGCCTCATTCACAGGTTCTCAAAATTTGTCTGTAATTGCGGATCTACAATTACCGACAAATATAAAGCCAATAGGTTTCTATGTGCCTATTCACAAGTCTTCAATTTTGTGGATCCGTGAATAAGCCAAGATCTGTGCTGAGATGTCTTTATCTTTATGGTGGAGGTCCGTGCATTGTGAACAACTACATAAAAAAAAGTCTGTAATGCAGTCCACAATTTATTTCAATATAAGCTACACGATGTAACTCTTCCATAATCCTCTTTTTTCCTATTGGCATGTACCCAGTGAATTTAGAAGGTTGCTGGAGAACCATCTCACAGCCCTTCACAATTTCAAGATTTCATCCACTTACATGTCCATTGAACAAGACCACAATCCCTGATTACAATTCAAATCTTTACATATCTTCTATTTCTACTCTATATAACAGCACCAGAAATGGTATCTTCTCTTCACTGAAACTCCCTCACAGTTGCCTGTTCAGCCACCCAGTGGCCACGGCAGTGGTGCATGCTTTATGGAAACTGTGGAGCCACCAGATGTGACACACTGGACAGGTATTATAAGGGGTGGCCACTAGAGATGAGTGAACCTTGAGCATGCTCGAGTTCACCGGCATTTGATTAGCGGTGGCTGCTCAAGTTGGATAAAGGCCTAAGGTTGTCTGGAAAACATGGATACAACCAGTGACTAGATCCGTGTTTTCCACATAGCCTTAGGGCTTTATCCAAGTTTAGCAGCCACCACTAATCAAATGCCGAACGATTGGGTTCGGATGAACTCAAGCATGCTCGAGATTCGCTCATCTCTAGTGGCAACCCTAGACATGTTATACAGCTACTTCCACATTGCTAAACTCAAAAATGTTATCCAGGATTAGAAAAACAGGTCTGCTTTCTTCCAGAAACAGCATCAAAGCTATCCTCAGGTTGTGTGTGGTATCAGGTTCATGTTTTTCAATGGAACACACAAACTGATGGCAATAGTGGCATTGTTTCTGGGAGAAATTACCTATGTTTTTCTAATAACCCCTTTAGTCCATCTCTGTTCATAAGACACCAGAGATTACCCAGTCCACTAACCTCACACCTACCTTGTGTGACTAACCAGATTGGCACAGCCTATTCAGTAGGGTACTGAATGGACACTACAGTATCTACTGCAGACAGTAGGCATCAGAGTAAAGTATACTGTGATATATATGTTTTTTCATGTTTGTTGACCCCCCCTTTTTTTAGTTGACCCCCTCTGAGGGGAACTTGCTATTTAAAAAACATCATGGCTTGATCAGTCTAGGGTTACAAAGAGATTTAGTGACTAAGCAAAGAAATGGGGTCACATTGCGACCTACAACAACCACAACCTGACATTAAAACAGTTTTTTTTTTGCAACTGTGGGTGGGTGGCAACAGAACCCCACTTACTTTGTTTAGCCGTGACAGAACACAATCCAGAAAGATAAACACAGTGATCTTTGTACCCCTTGTGCAGGAAAAAAAAACCCACATAGCTCTAGTCTACGGCTATGTTGCCACACAGTATTTTTGCTCAGTTTTTTGCAACCAAAAGCAGGAGTGGGTTGAAAACACAGAAAGGCTATGTTCACACACTGTTAAAATTAAATAAATGGCCGCCATTTCATGGCAAATAATTGCTGTTATTTTAAAACAACCAATGTTGATTTGAAATAACGGCCTTATTTACCATTTAAATGACGGCCATTCAATTTCATCAGTGTGTTTTTTGTTTTTTTTTTCCTTTCTTTCCTCCTCTGCTTTATTGGTTATGTTGGGTGGACTTGCTCTCTTTCTCTCTATGGCATGTTCAGGTGGGGATTGGCTGCGGGGATAGTATGGTGGAAAGTAACTAAGTACAACAAGCGACATGAATTCACATAATAATTATAATAAAATATATAATAATTCACATAGGGTTCTGACTATAGGGTATCACTTTAGGTTGTGTAAGTATTTGGATGCAACACTCGTCACCTTTTCAGTGAGGACGGGAGGAGTTTAAGGCTATTGGTAAAACTAGTGGTTTGATGGGAGAGATGACTACAAGGTTGGTAATGTGGAATGTAAGGGGGATGAGTGATAGATTGAAAAGGCATGTTATTTTTCAGGTAATAAAAAAACATTTTCCAGGTATAATTTGCCTTACTGAAACACACTTAACACATGACACGATTCACTGGGTAAACAGGAAGTGGTGGCAATATCAGTGTCACTCAGTTTTTTCCTCTTTTGCAAGGGGGGTGACAGTATTAGTACACAAGAATGTTAAATGGGACTTACTAGAAAGTAAAATAGATAATGAAGGAAGATACGTTATTCTTTATTGCACTTTGGGGAATTTAAGGTGTATACTTGTTTTTATTTATGTTCCGCCCCGTATACGTCCTCCATATTAAAAACGGTGTTTGAATATGTGAGTAGTAGAAATAATTGTCCAGTGCTTGCTATGGGTGATCTAAATAATGTAATGGATGAGCAAGCGGACAGGAAAAGAAATAGAGTGGTAAAAAATATTCCTAAGGTTACAGCATTAGCAAGAACATGTGAGGAGATAGGGTTAATTGATATATGGAGGAAGTTACACCCGGAGGATGTCTGTTTTTCGTGTGTCAATAAAACCAGTGACACGAGTTGCGTATAGATTTGGCATTAGGGAGTCAGCAGATACTAAGTTATATCAGGACTGTAAAGTATCTGGCTAGATCAGTATCGGATCACGCCCCGTTGTATGTGGAAGTGCTATCCGGAGAGGTTAGGAGGAATGTGTCTTGGCGGATCAACCCTCATTGGTTTAAATTGTTAGATATTCAGGATATAGCGGTAGGAAAAATAAAAGAGTTCCTAGATTTCAATTGGAATTCGGCCCCGGAGGGAATGGTATGGGATGCCTTAAAGGCATTTATGAGAGGGATGTTAAACAAAGAGGTACAACGGAAGAAAAGAGAGTTTAAGAAGGAGGGGCAGGAGATAGAAAACCAAGTAAAGGCAAGTGAGGAGGAGTATGTAGTGGATCCTACCGAGGTTAATAAACAGAAGTGGGAGGAGGTTCAAGAAGAATATAAAGAATTGTTAAATAAGAAGTCTAGGAATAAGATATATTTTTTAGGAAAGGAAGAATTTTTGGGGGGTAGGAGGCCAAGGAAACAGATTATATCATTAATCCAAAACCAGAAAGAACATAATCATATCTCTGTGATAACTAATAGTATGGGAGAGGAGGTAAAGGTACAACAAAGTATAATGGGAGAATTATATGCGTTTTATAAGAATTTGTATACTAAAGGGACAACATGTGACGTGGGGGAGATAAGGGAATACTTAGATGGTATTAGTTTTCCGACTGCGAGCGCAGAGCAGAAGGATATGTTGCAAGGAAATCTAACATTGGGAGAGTTTAAGAGGGCACTGCAGGAGGTAAAAGGGAATACAGCACCAGGACCAGATGGGTTGCCCAACGAAGTCTATAGGAGGTATGAGGAGCAGTTGCTCTCGGCTTTGTTGAGGACAATGCAAAATGCTATAGAAGTAAAGGAGTTGTCAAACTCTATGAAAGAGGCTGATATAATCTTAATAAGGAAGCCAGAGAAGGACCCAACAATGGTAGAGTCATATAGACCCATTTCATTATTAAATGTAGATATAAAACTGTATGCTAGGGTGTTGGCAAACAGGCTAAAGAAAGTTATATCTGACTTAATTCATCCTGACCAGTGTGGCTTTATGCCAGGGCGCGTGATTCGGCAAAATATTCTGAGAGTGTTCCACAATTTGCAGAGGGGGTCAGAGGCGAGCTCCCACTCCATCCTGTCATTGGACGGAGCTAAGGCGTTCGACAGGGTGGAGTGGGAGTTTCTGTGGGAAACCTTAAGGAAGTTTGGTTTGGGGGAGGGTTTTATAAACATGATAAAGTTGCTGTATAATAAGCCGGTTGCTAGGGTTCTGGTGAATGGAGAGCGCACGGAGGGATTTAAGTTGGGGAGGGGCACCCGGCAAGGGTGCCCTCTGTCACCTATGTTATTTGCATTGGCACTTGAACCTCTAGTGATCCTCATAAGGGAAGATGAGCAGATTAGGGGCTTTGGGGTAAAGGGAAGAAAGGATAAATTGAATATGTATGCGGATGATATGTTAATCTTTCTGGAAACCCCGGAGACCTCGGGGCTATTGATAAATTGGCAGAAGTCCATTTTAATGCCTCTGTCGAGTCCTTTGTGCTCGCTATCGGGGGCAACTTATCTAGATGTGAAGGTTTTGAAGGAAGGGGACAGTTTCAAATATCAAGGCATAAACGTTAATAAGGCCTCTGAATTTCAGGAAAGAAATGTAAAACCTTTAATTCAATCTCTAAAAAATAAAATAGAGATATGGATAGATTTAATAAAAACAAGGGTAAATAGAATGATGCTAGCCAAAACAGTCATACTCCCAAAAATATTATATATATTTGATGCAACACCAGTATGGATTGAGAAACACATTTTTAAAAAAATAGATGTCCTAATGAACCGCCTAATTTGGGGGAGAAAGAGAGTAAGGATAAAGCTTAATTATTTTTCTTTACCAGCAAATAAGGGTGGTTTTTCGTTTCCGTGTATTAGATGATATTTTTGGGCATCTCAGTTAAATTTGTTAAGGTGTAGGGGTAAATTTGATTTATTGCAATGGTTGGTGGGGGAGGTAGAGGGACAGCAGGACGATTTGTTGGAGATACTGGAGACTGGTCTCCTGGAAGATAAGAAATGGGAGTCATATCCATCGGTACAAACACTAACTAAGACGTGGAAGGAACTCAAGACCATCAGTGGAATAAGAACATCTTTAGAGTTTACCCCCCTATGGTATAATAAGAACCTGGTAGCGATAGGAAAAATGGAGAGACTAAGGTGGTGTGGAAAGGCAGGGATAAGTAAAGTAAGTGATGCGTTTCATCTGGGTCAATTGAAAACATGGGATAGTTTGAAGGGAGAGTTTGGGTTGGATGATAGGGCCTGGTTAGAATACTTAAATCTCTACCATGCAGTGAAACATACAGAGAATATGGAGGTTTTTAAGGTGGGAACTATGCCAGATATTATTAAAGTTATAAAGGAAGACTCAGTGCGGAAGGGAGGGTTATCCAAAATATATGGTAAACTCAGGGAATGTGTATTAGAGAAGGAAAATCTAAATAGAGGCAGGCATCATTGGGAGGAGGAGATTAAAGGATTAGATGAAGGTAAATGGAACGAAGATCTCAAAAAACATTAGTCATCGTATGGTACAATTCAATATTGTTAGAAGAGTATATTACACACTGGAATTTTTGTTTAAGATAAAGAAGCAAGATACGTCAGAGTGCGTGAGATGTGGCAGGGAGCAGGCGGGATGGTTACATCTGATGTGGGAATGTCCTCACATACAGGAGTATTGGGTGAGTGTGTTTCAGAAGATAGAAAATGATATAGGCATTAAGGGTCCGTTCTCGCCTGCCACATGTCTGCTAGGTGAAGATTCACAATATATAGGGGTAAAAAAAAGGAAAGAAATGAATGAAAGTCTTTTTGTGGCAAGGCTGCAAATAGTTAAAAAATGGATGTCAACATTACCTCCAACGATCAAGGAATGGGAGAATGCAATTACACTGTTTAGGAAATATGTAGGATGAGGTTTTTTTTTTTTTCCGGACTCGGGGGGGGGGGGGGGGTGAGGGGGAGGAGAAAGGATAATTGGGTAATAATGGTTAGAGGAATGCTTGTAGAAAGTTATAAGATAAAGATTAAATGTCATATGTAACAGGGGGTGATCCCTCTGGGGCCCGAGCGGTATAACGGCTAGTCAGAATGGGAGTTAGGCGTTAGTTGGAAGGGAGGGCTGGGTGGTGGGGGGGGGGGTCCCCCCGGCGGTGGACGCATAGGTAAAATATAACAGAAGTAAAGGTGGGAAAAAGGAGAGAAGATAGGATTATGGTCCGAGAAGTAATGAGAAGTATGAGGAACTCGGCTGGTCTGGGTTGAGTAATCAGCCAATGGTGCTATATGACAAAGTAAAGATCCTTATGGTGCGTTTACACAGACAGATTTATCTGACAGATCTTTGAAGCCCAATCCAGGAACAGACTATAAACAGGGAACAGGTCATAAAGGAAAGACTGGGATCTATCCTCTTTTTAAATCCATTCCTGGCTTTGGCTTCCAAAATCTGTCAGATAAATCTGTCTGTGTAAATGCAGCATTATAGAAAGGAATAACAGAAATTCACTACCGGTTTGTGTGGAAATGGAAGTGGTGAGTCCAATATTATAGATATGGGATAAACCACAAGTGTGTGTGTTGTGTAAAACTTTACCTCTGGGGCGGAAAATGCCATTCAGTTGGCTTGGATGCCCTGGAGAGGGTTGGGTGATGACTGAAATAAGAAGGTAGTGTAAAACTGGCTGTTTTCTTAAATATGGTATGACAAGGTATAATTCTATTCGGAAAGAAAACAGGAGGAAGGATGAAAAGAAGAATTTGGTTGTGCATTGGTGGCTCTCCAGTTGTATGGGCTCTGTGCGTCACTGCTGGGAGGATCGCCCGGCACCCTAGCCTAGGATAGTTAGGGTAGATAGAGTAGTTGGCAGATAGGGAAGGGGACTACGGGATTAGTATGGAAGATAACTTATTTTGGGCGCTCGGGTACCGGAGGGGCCACCCCTCTGAAGAAGATAACTGTGTATAAATGTGATGTACCTAGAATCTCTTACTCCCAATGTTGGGGTTGGGGTAATGGAGGTAAAGAAATAAGGAAAATTGTATCAGGATTATATTGGCATCCTTTATTATTGTATTATAGAAAAAAATAAAAATAAAGATTAAAATAAAAAATAAAAAAATTTCATCAGTGTGTGACCATAGCCTTTCTGTGTTTTCAACCCACTCCTTGTTTTGGTTGCAAAATACTGACCAAAATACTAAGCAAAACTACTGTATGGGAACATTAGCCTAAGGCTATGCTAAAAATGCAGTCTTCTATAGACTTCCTTCAATTAAAGGGAACCTGTCACCCCCCGTACCGGGGTGACAGGCTCCCGACCCCCCGTTAGAGACCCCTATACTTACCTCATCCCGCCGGGTCCCGCTTCTGGATTCGGTCGGGTCCCGGAGATCTCAGCCGCTGCAGCCCGGCGCGCGCGCTGAGAGATGAGTCCAACACCCATAGAGAATGACAGGAGAGTCCAGCGCTCCGTCATTCTCTATGAGCGTTGGACTCATCTGTCAGCGCGCGCGCCGGGCTGCAGCGGCTGAGATCTCCGGGACCCGACCGAATCCAGAAGCGGGACCCGGAGGGATGAGGTAAGTATAGGGGTCTCTAACGGGGGGTCGGGAGCCTGTCACCCCGGCACGGGGGGTGACAGGTTCCCTTTAAAGGTGTAGTGTGGCGCTAAACAATTATTCACAAAATAACACACATTACAAAGTTATACACCTTTGTAATGTATGTTATGTATGTGAATGGCCCCCTTCCCCGTGTTTCCCCCCACCCACGCCACCCCCGAAAGTGTGATGCACTATACTCACCTGATTCGTGTCGACCCCCGTCCGCCATCTTGGGACAATGATGTCATCTTCGGGTGGGCGGCCGAACCTCTCCATCAGTCCCTCGTGCCGATCCCCCTCTGCCACGTCATAACTGTGCTCAGCTAATCGCGGCTGAGCAGCTGGTGACACGGCAGAGGGGGGCCGGCACGAGGGATGGATGGAACGGTTCGGCCGCCCGCCCGAAGACGACATCATTGTCCCAAGATGGCAGTTGGGGGTCGACACGAATCAGGTGAGTATAGTGCATCACACTTCCAGGGGTGGCGTAGTTGGGGGGAAACACGGGAAAGGGGGCCATTCACATACATAACATACATTACAAAGTTGTATAACTTTGTAATGTGTGTTATTTTGTTAATAATTGTTTAGCGCCGCACTAACCCTTTAAAAAAAAGGGCTTAAAATGCATCTGTTTTTTTAATGTACACAAAAACGTAACCAACCACATTACGTAAAAAGAAAAAAAAGCATTTTGATACGTTCTTTTTTATAATGAAAGTCAATGGAAAAATGGATGTACACAAATGCATCTGTTTTTTCCAACAATGTAGTGTGAACCCAGTGTCAGTCATTTTCACTCTGTGTAGAATAGCGCACCACCCCACTGCTCCTCACTGGACCACCTCTTATAACAAATCGATTATTATTATAGCTACATTCTGAGTGAATACAGAGGAGAGTTCAGCCCATGGCCATAGGGACAGTAACCGCTCACTGACACGTGTGTATTGTATGAGAGCCCAGCACTTTATATAAGGTGTTCATGTCTCATCTCATACATGCGGCATACATTACAAATCAGACACCTATTGGAATCAAACTTGGCTAATCCTGTTTTTTTCAATGTTTTACATTTTCACTAATCACATGAGAATATTGTCTCCCATAACTAAATACATTGGTCAACAAACAGCTGACAACATGGCAGCTCTTCTCGTCTTAACAAAGGAGCTGGCCAGGATACCAGAGTCTGCTCCTCCTGTATTATACATCACACAGCAAGGACACTAAAGTCTGCTCCTCCTGTATTATACATCACACAGCCAGGACACCAGAGTCTGCTCCTCCTGTATTATACATCACACAGGACACCAGAGTCTGCTCCTCCTGTATTATACATCACACAGCCAGGACACCAGAGTCTGCTCCTCCTATATTATACATCACACAGGACACCAGAGTCTGCTCCCTTTGTATTATACATCACACAGGACACCAGAGTCTGCTCCTCCTGTATTATACATCACACAGCCAGGACACCAGAGTCTGCTCCTCCTATATTATACATCACACAGCCAGGACACCAGAGTCTGCTCCTCCTGTATTATACATCACACAGCCAGGACACCAGAGTCTGCTCCTCCTGTATTATACATCACACAGCCAGGACACCAGAGTCTGCTCCTCCTGTATTATACATCACACAGCCAGGACACCAGAGTCTGCTCCTCCTGTATTATACATCACACAGCCAGGACACCAGAGTCTGCTCCTCCTGTATTATACATCACATAGGACACCAGAGTCTGCTCCTCCTGTATTATACATCACACAGCCAGGACACCAGAGTCTGCTCCTCCTGTATTATACATCACACAGCCAGGACACCAGAGTCTGCTCCTTCTGTATTATACATCACACGGCCATGACACCAGAGTCTGCTCCCCCTGTATTATACATCACACAGGACACCAGAGTCTGCTCCTCCTGTATTATACATCACACAGGACACCAGAGTCTTCTCCTACTGAATTATACATCACATAGGACACCAGAGTCTGCTCCTCCTGTATTATACATCACACAGGACACCAGAGTCTGCTCCTCCTGTATTATACATCACACAGGACACCAAAATCTGCTCCTCCTGTATTATACATCACACAGGACACCAGAGTCTGCTCCTCCTGTATTATACATCACACCGGACACCAGAGTCTGCTCCTCCTGTATTATACATCACACCGGACACCAGAGTCTGCTCCGCCTGTATTATACATCACACAGGACACCAGAGTCTGCTCCTCCTGTATTATACATCACACAGGACACCAGAGTCTGCTCCTCCTGTATTATACATCACACAGGACACCAGAGTCTGCTCCTCCTGTATTATACATCACACAGGACACCAGAGTCTGCTCCTCCTGTATTATACATCACACAGCCAGGACACCAGAGTCTGCTCCTCCTGTATTATACTGTACATCATACAGCCAGGACAACAGAGTTTGCTCCTCCTGTATTATACATCACACAGGACACCAGAGTCTGCTCCTCCTGTATTATACATCACACAGGACACCAGAGTCTGCTCCCCCTGTATTATACATCACACAGGACACCAGAGTCTACTCCTGCTGTATTATACATCACACAGCCAGGACACCAGAGTCTGCTCCTCCTTCATTATACATCACACAGGACACCAGAGTCTGCTCCTCCTGTATTATACATCACACAGGACACCAAAGTCTGCTCCTCCTGTATTATACATCACACAGGACACCAAAGTCTGCTCCTCCTGTATTATACATCACACAGTCAGGACACCAGAGTCTGCCCCTCCTGTATTATACATCACACAGGACACCAGAGTCTGCTCCTCTTGTATTATACATCACACAGTCAGGACACCAGAGTCTGCTCCTCCTGTATTATACATCACACAGCCAGGACACCAGTCTGCTCCTCCTGTATTATACATCACACAGGACACCAGAGTCTGCTCCTCCTGTAGTATACATCACACAGGACACCAGAGTCTGCTCCTCCTGTATTATACATCACACAGCCAGGACACCAGAGTCTGCTCCTCCTTTATTATACATCACACAGGACACCAGAGTCTGCTCCTCCTGTATTATACATCACACAGGACACCAAAGTCTGCTCCTCCTGTATTATACATCACACAGTCAGGACACCAGAGTCTGCCCCTCCTGTATTATACATCACACAGCCAGGACACCAGAGTCTACTCCTCCTGTATTATACATCACACAGCCAGGACACCAGAGTCTACTCCTCCTGTATTATACATCACACAGGACACCAGAGTCTGCTCCTCCTATATTATACATCACACAGGACACCAGAGTCTGCTCCTCCTGTATTATACATCACACAGAACACCAGAGTCTGCTCCTCCTGTATTATACATCACACAGGACACCAGAGTCTGCTCCTCCTGTATTATACATCACACAGGACACCAGAGTCTGCTCCTCCTGTATTATACATCACACAGGACACCAGAGTCTGCTCCTCCTGTATTATACATCACACAGCCAGGACTCCAGTCTGCTCCTCCTGTATTATACATCACACAGCCAGGACTCCAGTCTGCTCCTCCTGTATTATACATCACACAGCCAGGACACCAGAGTCTGCTTCTCCTGTATTATACATCACACAGGACACCAGAGTCTGCTCATCCTATATTATACATCATACAGGACACCAGAGTCTGCTCCTCCTGTATTATACATCACACAGCCAGGACACCAGAGTCTGCTCCTCCTGTATTATACATCACACAGCCAGGACTCCAGTCTGCTCCTCCTGTATTATACATCACACAGGACACCAGAGTCTGTTCCTCCTGTATTATACATCAGATAGGACACCAGAGTCTGCTCCTCCTGTATTATACATCACACAGGACACCAGAGTCTGCTCCTCCTGTATTATACATCACACAGCCAGGACACCAGAGTCTGCTCCTCCTGTATTATACATCACACAGGATACCAGAGTCTGCTCCTCCTGTATTATACATCACACAGGACACCAGAGTCTGCTCCACCTGTATTATACATCACACAGTACACCAGAGTCTGCTCCTCCTGTATTATACATCACACAGTACACCAGAGTCTGCTCCCCCTGTATTATACATCACACAGGACACCAGAGTCTACTCCTCCTGTATTATACATCACATAGGACACCAGAGTCTGCTCCTCCTGTATTATACATCACACAGTACACCAGAGTCTGCTCCTCCTGTATTATACATCACACAGTACACCAGAGTCTGCTCCTCCTGTATTATACATCACACAGGATACCAGAGTCTGCTCCTCCTGTATTATACATCACACAGCCAGGACACCAGAGTCTGCTCCTCCTGTATTATACTGTACAGCATACAGCCAGGACACCAGAGTCTGCTCCTCCTGTATTATACATCACACAGGACACCAGAGTCTGCTCCCCCTGTATTATACATCACACAGGACACCAGAGTCTACTCCTGCTGTATTATACATCACACAGCCAGGACACCAGAGTCTGCTCCTCCTGTATTATACATCACACAGGACACCAGAGTCTGCTCCTCCTGTATTATACATCACACAGGACACCAGAGTCTGCTCCTCCAGTTTTATACATCATACAGCCAGGACACCAGTCTGCTCCTCCTGTATTATACATCACACAGGACACCAGAGTCTGCTCCTCCTGTAGTATACATCACACAGGACACCAGAGTCTGCTCCTCCTGTATTATACATCACACAGCCAGGACACCAGAGTCTGCTCCTCCTGTATTATACATCACACAGGACACCAAAGTCTGCTCCTCCTGTATTATACATCACACAGTCAGGACACCAGAGTCTGCCCCTCCTGTATTATACATCAACTAGGACACCAGAGTCTGCTCCTCTTGTATTATACATCACACAGCCAGGACACCAGAGTCTACTCCTCCTGTATAATACATCACACAGCCAGGACACCAGAGTCTACTCCTCCTGTATTATACATCACACAGGACACCAGAGTCTGCTCCTCCTATATTATACATCACACAGGACACCAGAGTCTGCTCCTCCTGTATTATACATCACACAGCCAGGACACCAGAGTCTGCTCCTCCTGTATTAAACATCACACAGCCAGGACACCAGAGTCTGCTCCTCCTGTATTATACATCACACAGGACACCAGAGTCTGCTCCTCCTGTATTATACATCACATAGGACACCAGAGTCTGCTCCTCCTGTATTATACATCACACAGCCAGGACACCAGAGTCTGCTCCTCCTGTATTATAAATCACACAGCCAGGACACCAGAGTCTGCCCCTCCTGTATTATACATCACACAGGACACCAGAGTCTGCTCCTCTTGTATTATACATCACACAGCCAGGACACCAGAGTCTACTCCTCCTGTATTATACATCACACAGCCAGGACACCAGAGTCTACTCCTCCTGTATTATACATCACACAGGACACCAGAGTCTGCTCCTCCTATATTATACATCACATAGGACACCAGAGTCTGCTCCTCCTGTATTATACATCACACAGCCAGGACACCAGAGTCTGCTCCTCCTGTATTATACATCACACAGGACACCAGAGTCTGCTCATCCTATATTATACATCATACAGGACACCAGAGTCTGCTCCTCCTGTATTATACATCACACAGTCAGGACACCAGAGTCTGCTTCTCCTGTATTATACATCACACAGGACACCAGAGTCTGCTCATCCTATATTATACATCATACAGGACACCAGAGTCTGCTCCTCCTGTATTATACATCACACAGCCAGGACACCAGAGTCTGCTCCTCCTTTATTATACATCACACAGGACACCAGAGTCTGCTCCTCCTGTATTATACATCACACAGGACACCAGAGTCTACTCCTCCTGTATTATACATCACACAGCCAGGACACAAGAGTCTGCTCCTCCTGTATTATACATCACACAGCCAGGACACCAGAGTCTGCTCCTCCTGTATTATACATCACACAGGACACCAGAGTCTGCTCATCCTATATTATACATCATACAGGACACCAGAGTCTGCTCCTCCTGTATTATACATCACACAGTCAGGACACCAGAGTCTGCTTCTCCTGTATTATACATCACACAGGACACCAGAGTCTGCTCATCCTATATTATACATCATACAGGACACCAGAGTCTGCTCCTCCTGTATTATACATCACACAGCCAGGACACCAGAGTCTGCTCCTCCTTTATTATACATCACACAGGACACCAGAGTCTGCTCCTCCTGTATTATACATCACACAGGACACCAGAGTCTACTCCTCCTGTATTATACATCACACAGCCAGGACACAAGAGTCTGCTCCTCCTGTATTATACATCACACAGGACACCAGAGTCTGCTCCACCTGTATTATACATCACACAGCCAGGACACCAGAGTCTGCTCCTCCTGTATATGACAGGCTGACCTCCTCTGATACATTACCCGCTGTCAGTCTCATCAGTGATCCCCTCCTTTGTACCGGTCCTGTGCCCCGCCCCCTTATGACCTCTGACCTGGATGTTATTATATTATTGAACTTTCTTCCATACATTCAGCTGGACCTCTTGGATTCAGTGAGGATCTGTCGCTGGCCACGCCTCCTCTCTCTTATTGGTCAGTTTAATTGGGCAGCCTGAAGTTACCATAATTGGATGTAGTGACATCACTAGCTGCTCTTGGTAGATATAATGACGTCATCTTTACCTTCTATTGTCGTTCAGTAAGGAGTATGATTGTGACGGCTTCAGCGTATCCATGTCACTTTTCTCGCATCTTGCATCTGCAATGACGATCGTGGTATGAGGGCTGCAGGGGTGGTAGTCCTGGCTGTGTATTGTGTGGTCTAAGATGGTTAGACCTCTGTGCTGTGTATTGCCTCCATCTAGTGGTCGTGTTGTGTACTTTACCTAAAGTGCAATTTATTTTTTTCTCTAGTCCAGGCAGTAAGAGCATGATGGGAGTTGTAGTTTTGCAGTTGCTGAAGAAATCACTGTCACTTAAGGACCCATGACGTACTGGTACGCGGGTCCTTTAAGAGGGCGCCGCGGACATGCGATCGGGAGCCATGGCCTGCTGAAATACACTGCAGGCTATCTCTCCCTGTCGGCATGGGGGGTTGTTAACCTCCCCCCCCATGCCGTCTATCGCTGCTATTGGCTGATCAGTTCAGATCAGCCAATAGCGTCGATCGGAACCTTTCCGGGCCATCAGTGACCCGAGGACGAGGTCCGAGGACGTAACCGACCGCCATTACTGTAAAAAGTAATGGTGGTCACGGTGCCGCCGGCCCGTTCGCCATGAACAGCGATCAAACTCCCCAAAAGTAATAAATACCTGCTCTGGACCCCTCAGCTAGGTAGCTGAGGGGTCCAGAGCAGGTATTTGTACATTACTCACCTGTCCGGGGGTCCTGATCGGCGTCTTCCGGGTTTGCGGCGTCCTTGTCTTCTCGTCTTCAGCTTCTTCCGTGGGGTCCCCTTCGGCTTTTTTCGGCTCCAGCGTCGTCTTTTTCCGGATTTTGCGCTCTGCTGCCCTCTAGCGGCTGAAAAGTGTAATACACTTATCGGCATCTATAGGGATGTTCAGTATGTAGTAAAAGTCTTTTTTTTTTCCCAATTTTTTTTTTCTATTTTCCGCACCCTATCGCCGCTGAGTGTTGATCAGCATCGTACGAAAGTGCGCTGCTAATCAGCAACTCTTCCTTTTTGGCGTAGGGTGTTTTTTTTCTATATCCTACTGCCACGGTCTGCTGATAAGTGCCGCACATAAGTGCAGCATTTATCAGCAACACCATTTTTGGCATAGGTTTTTTTTTTTTTTATACTTACTGTAAAAAAACACGTAAAAAACACTACATTACACTACACTACATTGAATAAAGTTTGACACTACACCACTACATACCCCATATACCAATCCCTATATAAAAGTGGCCCCCGGCGTGTTTTCGGTATCAGACGCATACGTTATTATTGCCTCCGACACCGAAACAGCCAGTGAGGATGAATGGGGGGGGATCCTTCTTTCCTCCATTCATCCTCATCCTCATCATCCAGTGACGTGTCTGGGGGTAGCGTCGCGTACGCTGCCCCCCAGACACGTCTTTTCCGCCAGTACCGTCCCAATAAGAGATGACGGTATGGCGTGAAATCCTACAAACTCTGTGAGAGTACCTCAGGGTACACTTACAGATTTAGGGTAGGTGCACACTGCGGAATGGCGAAAGATAACCCTTTGTGCATTCCGCAACTGGCACCCGCCGATGGACTGATGCAGGCGTGCATCTTCCCCCGTGTCATAGACTCCATGTTATGCATGGGTGTATTCCATCGTCTGTCCAAAGAATGAACACATTGGACGGAGAGTGGAATCCGCCCGTGCATATAATGGAGTCTATGACACGGACGGAGACGCGCGCCCGCATCAGTCCGCCGGCGGGTGCCAGCTGCGGAATGCACAAAGGGTTATCCTTCCCCATTCCACAGTGTGCACGTACCCTTAGAGTGTATGAAGGAAGGGACACCCGAATCCAGCCCCCAGATGCCCCCTCCCCCCCCATCCTCTGAGTTATGGGAAGATCGTTCGGGAACTGATCTTCCCACTGCTGGATAAAGGTTACCACCCGTACGGGGATAACTTTTATACCAGCACCCCCCTCTTCCGGTCCCTCGCTGCCTGAGCTACTGTAGCTTGCGGCACGATCCGAACATATCAGAAGCAGTAATAGAGCCCTAATATTTAGCAGCCATGGAGTGGACCCAGCGCTTCTGGATATGAGGGACCCCATATCGCACATACATTTTCCAGGTGACGTCCCGCACACAGGAGAATGGGAGACCCCAGAAGAAGTGCAGAGTGTGGCGTAACAGGGGGATCAGGAAGGACACCATTTTCCAGTGTGATGCCTGTCCTGATCACCCCGGCCTCTGCATACTGGATCGCTTCAAGGCGTACCACACATCATCGGAGTTCTACATTATCTAAAATTCTGTCCCTTATTCCTATTTCAGGGGTCACGTTGATCCAGGGATTATTCTGATTGCCATTATGGAGTCGGGAAGGAATTTTTTCCCAGTGATGAGGCTACTGTCGTCTGCCTTACGAGGTTTTTTTTTGCCTTCCTCTGGATCAACACAGGTTGAATTTGATGGACACCTGTCCTTTTCAACATTATAAACTAATAATTGGCCTAACATCCCCAAATAAATTAGAATGGTCCCTTTTCCCCAGCTAAATAGATATGGCCGCCATTCCCATTAGAGGATGCCATGATGCAATTACAAAGCCTCTGTGCTGCCAGGGCAGTAGAAACCCCCCACAAGTGACCCTATTCTGGAAACTACACCCCATAAGGAATCTAACAAGGGGGGCAGCGGGTATATGGCCCCCTGGTGACGGCCACACTTGGGACATGAAAATGAAAAAAATTGTATTTTTTATTTTCACGGCACATGTTCTACATATGTGCCTGTTACCAGTGGGGTCCATATGCTAACTGCACCCCTCGTTAGATTCCTTATGGGGTGTAATTTCCAGAATGGGGTCACTTGTGGGGGGTTTCTACTGTCTTGGCAGAACAGGAGCTTTGTAATTGCGACATGGCCTCCATCCTCCATTCCAGCATCTAAATGGCGCTCTGTCCCTTTGGTGGCTTGCCCTGTGCCCATATGGCACATTATGTCCACATGTGGGGTATTTTTGTACTCAGGGAAAATTACCCTACACGTTTTGCGTTTATTTTCTTTTTTAACCCCTTGTGGAAATGGAAAAAAATCAAGGCTAGACCAACATTTAGTGTAATTTTTTTAAAATTTTTTACTCTAAATCATTGATCTTGTCATAATTTTTTCATTTTCAAAAGTGGCTAAAAGATAAAAAAAACACAAAATGTGTAGAGCAATTTCCCCTGAGTACGGAAATACCCCACATGTGGACATAAAGCGCCATGCGGTCGCAGGGTAAGCCTCCAAAGGTAAGGAGCGCCATTTGATTTTTTGAGGCTGGATTTGGCTGGAATGGATTTCGAGGGGCCATGTTGCATTTAAAAGGCCCCTGTGTTGCAAAGACAGTGGAAACCCCCCACAAGTGACCCCATTCTGGAAACTACACCCCTCAAGGAATCTAACAAGGGGTGCAATGAGGATATGGACCCCTTGATGACCCATTTGTGCTGTGAAAGTGAAAAAATGAAAATTTTCACTTTCACGTCACATTTTTCCACATTTGTGCCATATTGTCTAAAAAAATGAAATATAGTTTAATAAATGCCGCCACATAAAGTAGACATGTTGCTAATGCTATTTAATATATAATTTATGTGGTATAACCATTTTCTGTATAAGCAGAAAAGTTTTAAAGTTGGAAAAATGCATTTTTTAAAATGTTTCACGCTATTTTGTTTTTTTTCTTAAAGATTGGTTATAAGTATCGAGTCCAATTTACCAGAAATGTGAAGTACAATATGTCACGAGAAAACAATCTCAGAATCAGCCGGATAGGTAAAAGCATCCCGAAGTTATTAATGAATAAAGTGACACAGGTCATATTCATAAAATTTGCTCCGGTCCTTAAGGCCAAATCAGGCCTGGTCCTTAAGGGGTTAAGTAGGTGAGGACATATCCTTAGGCAGGCAAGACTATGCTCATGTTACCAGCAAAATAGTGCGCCCATTGGCCATCTCATGTGGGCATGGCCTGTATTTCGCAGTCTCATTGTGTGAATCCAGTTTATGTGCACACTTTGGAAAATAGACGCAAAGTCCGTTGCAGAATCCACCGCTTACGAATTGTGCGCATACCCTAAGGCCATCTCTGCTTAATTGAATAGCAGTCTATGGAACCACGGCTGTAGTATATACACCCTGTATAGTAGTCTATGGCAAATTGGAGATTAAAAGAAATAGATCCGGGCGATACCACAGCCACATGGCTGTGTCAGTACACTAGCACGACTGTGTTCTGCCTTCAACTTACTGTTAGTAGCTATACACTGTAATGTGTGTGGCTACTAAAGAAGTGCAATATTTTGTATTCAATACATAATTACATAGTTTAGAATAAAGAAAAAAAAAAGCCCCAAATGGTACAAAGTAGGGCTGGGCGATATGGGCAAAAAATAAAATCTCGATTTAAATTCTTTTTTGGACGATTCTCTATTTAAATCTCGATTTATTTATTTTTTGCTAAATAAACAATATTTTTCTATTTGTAGCATCAGATACTATTTTAATGATGTTTGAGACAAGTGTATTGTGGAGGCATAGTGGATAAGTGGTGTAGTAGTAGTACAAGAACAGATGAGAGGTGTAGTAGTACAGGAATAGATGAGGGGCAGGGACATAGCTAGGAGCATGGGGCCCCATGAAACCTTGGTGACTGTGGGGGGGGAGCATGGGGGGAGAGAGCATGGGGCACACTGGGGGGAGGGAGAGGCATAGGGCACACTGGGGGAGGGAGAGGCATGGGGCACACTGGGGGAGGGAGAGGCATGGGGCACACTGGGGGGAGGGAGCATGGGGCACGCTGGGGGGGGAGCATGGGGCACACTGGGGGAGGGAGAGGCATGGGGCACACTGGGGGAGGGAGAGGCATGGGGCACACTGGGGGAGGGAGAGGAATGGGGCACACTGGGGGAGGGAGCATGGGGCACACTGGGGGAGAGGGGAGCATGGGGCACACTGGGGGAGGGAGAGGCATGGGGCACACTGGGGGGGGAGGGAGCATGGGGCACACTGGGGGGGGAGGGAGCATGGGGCACACTGGGGGGGAGGGAGCATGGGGCACACTGGGGGGAGGGAGCATGGGGCACACTGGGGGGGAGGAAAGCATGGGGCACACTGGGGGGGAGCATGGGGCACACTGGGGGGGGCATGGGGCACACTGGGGGGGAGGGAGCATGGGGCACACTGGGGGGGGAGGGAGCATGGGGCACACTGTGGGGGAGGAGAGCATGGGGCACACTTGGGGGGGAGAGGCATGGGGCACATTGGGGGGGAGAGGCATGGGGCACACAGGGGGGAGGGAGCATGGGGCACACGGGGGGGAGGGAGCATGGGGCACACTGTGGGGGAGGAGAGCATGGGGCACACTGGGGGGAGGGAGCATGGGCACACTGGGGGGGAGCATGGGGCACACTGGGGGGGAGAGGCATGGGGCACACTGGGGGAGGAGGAGAGCATGGGGCACACTGGGGGGGGGGAACATGGGGCACACGGGGGGAGCATGGGGCACACTGGGGGGGAGGGGGAGGGAGCATGGGCACACTGGGGGGGAGCATGGGGCACACTTGGGTGGGGGGGGAGCATGGGGCACACTGGGGGGGGGGGGGAGCATGGGCCTGGGCAAATTTTTCTATTTGCAGCATCAGATACTATTTTAATGATGTTTGAGACAAGTGTATTGTGGAGGCATAGTGGATAAGTGGTGTAGTAGTAGTACAAGAACAGATGAGAGGTGTAGTAGTACAGGAATAGATGAGGGGCAGGGACATAGCTAGGAGCATGGGGCCCCATGAAACCTTGGTGACTGTGGGGGGGGAGCATGGGGGGAGAGAGCATGGGGCACACTGGGGGGAGGGAGAGGCATAGGGCACACTGGGGGAGGGAGAGGCATGGGGCACACTGGGGGGAGGGAGCATGGGGCACACTGGGGGAGGGAGAGGCATGGGGCACACTGGGGGAGGGAGAGGCATGGGGCACACTGGGGGAGGGAGAGGCATGGGGCACACTGGGGGAGGGAGAGGAATGGGGCACACTGGGGGAGGGAGCATGGGGCACACTGGGGGAGAGGGGAGCATGGGGCACACTGGGGGAGGGAGAGGCATGGGGCACACTGGGGGGGGAGGGAGCATGGGGCACACTGGGGGGGAGGGAGCATGGGGCACACTGGGGGGAGGGAGCATGGGGCACACTGGGGGGGAGGAAAGCATGGGGCACACTGGGGGGGAGCATGGGGCACACTGGGGGGGCATGGGGCACACTGGGGGGGAGGGAGCATGGGGCACGCTGGGGGGGGGGGGAGCATGGGGCACACTGTGGGGGAGGAGAGCATGGGGCACACTTGGGGGGGAGAGGCATGGGGCACATTGGGGGGGAGAGGCATGGGGCACACAGGGGGGAGGGAGCATGGGGCACACTGTGGGGGAGGAGAGCATGGGGCACACTGGGGGGAGGGAGCATGGGCACACTGGGGGGGGAGCATGGGGCACACTGGGGGGGAGAGGCATGGGGCACACTGGGGGAGGAGGAGAGCATGGGGCACACTGGGGGGGGGGAACATGGGGCACACGGGGGGAGCATGGGGCACACTGGGGGGGAGGGGGAGGGAGCATGGGCACACTGGGGGGGAGCATGGGGCACACTGGGGGGGGGGGAGCATGGGCCTGGGCTCCTCCTCCCGCCGCTGAGCCGAATATCCCCTCCCGGCAGCATATGGAGGTCCCTGGAGGAGTTTGAAAAATCGGGTGTGGAGGGTGATAGTGTCGGTGCAGGTGCTGTACAGTGGGATCGGGGGTCTGCACTGCGCCCCCCCGATCCCGCTGTACGGCTCCAGCACCCGCAGCAACATTATCACCGGACCCTTCAGCCTCCATCTACTGAAGTCTGCCTGAGGAGGGAGAGCGCCCAGCAGCGTCCTCTGTCCCCGCTGCTGACCCGCCCCCATAGCAGGACGAATACACGCGCTCCCTCCCGCCGGCACGTGGAGGTCCCCGGAGGAGGCTGAAGAATCGGGTGATACAGCCGGATCGGGGGGCGCAGTGCAGACCCCCAATTTGGCTGTACAGCTCTAGCAGCGACACTATCACCCGATTCTTCAGCCTCCTCCAGGGACCTCCATGTGCGGCCGGGAGGGAGCGCGTGTATTCGTCCTGCTATGGGGGAGGGTCAGCAGCGGGGACAGAGGACGCTGCTGGGCGCTCTCCCTCCTCAGGCAGACTTCAGTAGATGGAGGCCGCAACGAACGTGCCTCCCTCGCGGCCGCACGCATCCAATGATTTTTTTTTTTAATTCAATTTTCGATTTAAAAAAAAAAATCAAATCGATTCTCAAATTCTGGGCGAATTAATCGAATTAATTCGATTAATCGCCCAGCCCTAGTACAAAGAATAAATTGCTATAAATATTGGGGGGGGGGGGGAACAGACTACCAGTAGCAATGTTCTTTGTTGTTCATAACAACAAAAGCTCAGCTTTCATTTTACCACTTGGATGGGCCCAGGGGGTCTTAAAGTAAGTTGGATGCCGCCCTAGGGAGAACTGCAAAACATGGATACAACCACAGCTATCCAATCTCTGAAGCCGCAGGGCATCAAAAGCAAAGTGTTCGGGTTTGGATAAAGTGGCCCAACCTGAACATTTTAACAGGTTCGCAAATGTAATGCGTGGCTTTTTTTCATGCGGTTGCGTTTTTTTCTGGAACTTATTTTTCACTGTATGTGTTAATGTCTTTTTTGCACTTTGGGCTGTAGTCCATGTTCGGGTCAAAATGTCAACAAGATAGGGCTGGGCGATATTGGCCAAAATCAATATCGCGGTTTATCGCACAAGTAGCTGCGGTAACGATAATTGAACGATAATTATGACACGCCCCTTTTGCAAGCCACACCCACTTGCCCGTGCCAAAATGGGGATATTTTGTTTAAAAAAAGTAAAAAGAAACTCACTGAGCAGCAACTCAAGGCTGTGGATTTACTCTGTAGTCATTATTATTTGTCATTATTAGCAGAGTTATACAGCTACATACACACAGGAAGGGACAAGTCTATATATATATATATATATATACACTATGTACACACTGGAGGAAGGGGGACTGTCGCCACGATTTATGTGGTGAAACGTCGGGTGGGTGGAGGGTGTCTGTGAGATTTTAAATCACGGTTGTGATGTAACAGGCCCGCCATATATATCAAAACTAGTGGCAATTAGAGAGTGATACAGCTATTGGGTTGTGCTTAGGCTAAGCCGGCTATATGCTGAGCACCCCAGAGACGGCTACATCTGTTGATTTATTACATTGCTCGGCTATAATAGTAGCTACGATCATTAGACACTAAGTCAGGACGCTGATTTACACTGGTGCTGGGATAAAAGTCAGTTGACTAAACCATCATCATAAAGTAGCTCACAGTGACACAGGCGGTGTAGATCCTAGCACATAGACTATGGTGGAGATTTATCAATCATGGTTTATAGTGAAACTGGCTCAGTTGCCCCTAGCAACCAATCAGATTCCACCTTTCATTCCTCACAGACTCTTTGGAAAATGAAAGGTGGAATCTGATTGGTTGCTAGGGGCAACTGAGCCAGTTTCACTTTGCACCATGTTTGATAAATCTCCCCCATATCTTTATAGCAGTATTACAATATCTTTGGATATATAATGAACTGAATGAATGCTATCACTGTAGGTCCAGCCGCATTGCATCCACAGTTTTAACTTCAGTTATCGCACTTTTTACTATTATTAACAATAAAAGTTAAGTTTTATTATTAGAGTCTTGACAGTAGTTGGATAAACATTGTATTTGAGCATAGACATATAGCGTGAAGACTGGGGCAAAAACTTGTATAAGTGAGTGATAAGAGGCAGTGCAGTAAAGCTAAAGAAGAAATTGGCTGGTCTGTGCAGTAACCTGCCGCTACACTCACTGTCCCTATCCCAGCTGATCGTTATCTGGCCGGGGACCTCCCGGAGACCGGTGCCGGCTGTGAGTTACGGGGGAGGGGAGGGCTGTGTGGACGGCAGCAGCACAGTAGTAGCTTACCTCCTGAAGGCTGCTGGCTGTTACATGCGGGGGATAGTTGTGGCAGCGCACAGTGACTGGAGCCTCGGAATTGCTCTTGCTCCAGGTCACTGCTCTGCACGGCAATTGCCCTTTTTGACAGGACGGATCCCGGCAGAGACAGGAGGGGGCTGAGCGGTCACGGTGCAGCAGCAGCAGTCCAGTCCTCAGCCTGCAGGCGTCTGCCCTGTGCTTCCCGGGCAGAGAGATACAGGCGGGGACCGCAGGACACACCGAGGCTGCACTCACCTGCCGGGCTCCCCAGGCTCAGCGTCTGCGTCTTGGGACGGGGAGCGATAATCCGGATCCCGGACTGTAGTCTCGGAACAGTGATCGCCCTTCTGTCTCGGGCCTGGGATAAGACTCCCCTCATCCTATCAGCTACAGCCATGTCCTGTCTGCCCAGCGTCCCTGCACATACAAAATATGTGAAATACCGCACATATTTTCACGGTATACCGCCCAGCCCTACAACAAGAGTATACCTGCACACTGTTGGGGGGGCGGGGGTTAACTTACTGCCACCCCAGTCTTCTTGCAGTCAGTGGGAACACTGCTTTAGCCGCTGATTGGCTGAGATGACACTTGTGCCTTGTCATCTCAGCCAACCAGCAGCCGCAGCAATGTCCTGGTTGCAGTCTCTGATTTGCTGTTCTCACATTTAAAGGGGTATTCCCCCCAAGAGCTAAAAAAATGAAATGCTCCCAAACCTAGCTCCCAACCTTTTCTAAAAGATGTTTTATATTCAAGATAGGAAACTACATTTCCCATCATGCACTCTCTGCTGTCAGAGAGGGTGACAGTGCTCAGCAGCAGTTGCTGTCACTGTCTCAGTGTCCTCCCTCTCTTCAGTGCGCTGGATTAGAAGCACTAACCCGGCCCATTGGAGAGACTAAAGACACGTGATGCCGTCTCGGAGGGTGCAGGCCAGGAGCAGGGAGCTTGTCGGAGTGGACTGAGAGCTGATGATTCTATGCAATCCGTGGGGGTGGGGGCACCTAGATAACAGCAAAACTGTGCATAATCCGTAATAAATTTATATTGGAAAGATGGAAAGCTACGGGTGAGCAAAGTATTAATGCAAAAATAATTTTGAGGGGAATACCCCTTTAAGGAGCGAGAGCCCGGGCTCTGGTGAAGAATGAAGACATCTGTGATGAGTATAAATACGGACACCCCCCCCCAGCGCTGCTCTCATTCCAGCAAGGAAGGAAGGCACCTAACCCCCTTCTTTGCTGGGATGGGTACAGTGGAAGGGACCATTCACACTACGGAAAACTAAAATTCCAGGTGGAACCCCCCCGTCCGCAGCGCGTGAGGCATCCCATTCAAACAGATAGCAGGCGGGACTCCAAACGGAGTCCGTGGGTGGGGGTTCCGCTTGGTATTTCTGTCTGTTTTCCGTAGGGTTAAGTGAGGATGCCATGCATCCTCACTTAACTCATTGTGTGGCAGACTGTAAGCAGCATCTGCCAAGATGATGCATACTGTGAGGTGCAGAACACCAGTCAAAATGATGGGCTTTTTTAATTTTTTTGATTTTCAGATATGGGTATTCAGAGCATTGCGTCAGATTCGATAGACTACACTGATTGACTATTTTGATAGGTGTTCTTCACCTTACAGTATGCAGCATCTTGGCAGACGCTGCTTACAGTATGGAACACGCGAGGTTAAGGTCAACACTTAACTGTTTGTGTGCCACAGAGAACAATGTGGCACCCATGGGGTTAAGTGAGGATACATGCCATCCTCACTTAACCCCATGGTGGCCACATTGGTATTACACTGCACCTATCCCAACAAGGATGAGGTTTAATTGCCCCCTTTCTTGCTGGGATGGGTGCAGTGCTGGGGGGTAAATGGGGGCACTATTGATACTCACCACAGATGTCTTCTTTCTTCAGCAGAGCCTGGTACACTGAGCTACAAGTGTGCCAGGCTCTGGCTCTTCAAATTCGTGACAAATCAGCAGCTGATTGGCTGAGATGATGATGCACGAGCGTCATCTCAGCCAAACAGTAGCTGAAGCAGTGTCCCTGCTCAGCCGCTGATTGCATTGCGTTTTTATTGGCGTTTTCACTTAAAAAAGGCCCTGTTTTCTTTCCTAACGCTATTTGAGGCCAGGGTGCTTGCAATAAGTATTCATGCCTACTATACATGTGCCAGCAGAAGGAGACGCTAGGCGCCACTGGATAACCGGAGATTATATCTAGATACAACGTCTGCGTTTCCTGAAGTAAATAACGTCACCCAGGTGTAGCCAACGCCTGAGAAACTACATCCCCCAAAATCCGCAGCGGCCTGGGGCGGTGACGTCATCTTTACGCGCCTAGTTGAGCAGCGGAGTAGAGGTGAGTAGAACTGCGGCGTTTCCTTTGTTATGTGTGATCGTCCGTAGACTTCACTCCCTGCCGCGATGTTACTGGAGTGTTCTCCACGTCTGTCAGAGTGTACGTTCTGCGTGTGCCATCTCGTGTTAGGGCTGCCTGTATATATGGTATATCTGCAGACGGTGCGGCCATCTATACTGTGCATACCGAGGGGACTGGGATCTAATGTACAGAGTGGAAAGAAGAGAACACTTGTAAAAACAGTGTAACGGGATTGTAGAAAGGGAAGGGAGTGATGGTGTCCCATCTGTACTGAGTGAAGACCGAGCACGGGGTGGTGTATATAACAACTGGACTGGGCTCTATTGTATATCGCAGGGCTGATGTTACTGGCACACATCTGCCTTATGGGATTAGTTGTGTGCCACCTCTGCATGTGAGAGACGCCTCGCCAGGCTATGGGCAAAACCCACCAGGTTACCATCTTCCATCGACTTCAAAGAAATCATGGGACTCTTAAGGAAAAAAACAAGCCTGAGCCTAGGTTTCTCTAATATGAAAAGCTACAATATAGTGCTATCTCTGCTTACTGTCAGTGAATCAGGTATATGCACCTGTCTTTGTGTGTCAGCTCTGTATATTGTGTTATAGATGTTCTTAGAGTTTGGCTGGAACTATAATGTTTTCATTCACAGTTAGCAAGCAGAGATCTAAACCTAGGTAAATACATACATACCGGGGTGATGTGATGCAAAATCAGTGAAAAAACAATCCTGTGTTTACTGTGCAATAGTAATGACAGCAATGGGCAGAAAAGAAAGCTGAGGGGAAGTATGCAAACGGAACAATAAGGGAGATGCATAATGGCAGGGGCTGGCTGGCAGATTTTAGCCTGGGCGGCAAGGACACAGCACTGGCCCTTGATTGGCAGGCTAGCAGCCCATCCTTCAAGGACCACTCTGGCCCTTACCTGGTATTACCCTCCCCAAATAAGTGCGGGAAAGGAAGATACCACATGCGCCACAGAATTATAGTATTGTGGCCAGTGTTCCCTGCCACGAAAAGCCCTTGTAATTGTCTTACCTCCGGATGAAATGTCTCAAGCCCCTGAGTACTTTTTTAAACCTAGTGGTCTCTCACATGCTATATAGTATGTAATGAGAGCTATCCCAGGATATATATCTATTGGATTAAAGGGAACCTAGCTCAGGTGCACAGCATAGTACCTTAGGGTGCCTTTACACAGAGAGATTTATATGACAGATGTTTGAAGCCAAAGCCAGGAACAGACTATAAGCTGAGAACAGTTAATAAAGGAAAAACTGAGATTTCTCCTCTTTTCAACTCCATTCCTGGCTTTGGCTTAAAAAATCTGTCAGCTAAATCTGTCTGTGAATGCACCTGGGTTAAGGTACCATGCTGTGTACCTGGTGACCCTGTTATCAGCGCTGTAATCATTTACATTGCCCTTCTGGTTCTCTTATCTTGTTAAATCCATCAGCCCTGAATCTCTACAGCACCAGCTGTTATCAGAGGAGGTACTACAACTCCCAGCATATCCTGAGGGCTGCAGACTGTCAGTAAATGCTGGAAGTTGTAGTGTTTGCAGCTGTTGTACTTGGAGGATTATTGGTGTATTGTATACTGTAGGCTTTGTGGGAGATCAGAATACATAGTTCTGTGGGGGCTCAGTATGTGGATGAGACCCCAGAACAGAACTGATACCGTTATATACCGTTACTGACCAAATCAAATACACCAGTATATAAGAAGCATATATTATCACTGTGACCACAACCATTACCACCCTATACTAACTAATACCACCAAACCATAACTAAGATCCAGTATACCCAGACCAATAATACCAGTATAAAAGAAACAAATATCACAACCCCTTCACCACCGCCGCCATTACTTACTAACATCCACTGTACAAATACCAGGATCATCCCCATAAAAGGTTCTCATTATTAAAATGTGTCAGCTGGTTGTGATCTCATGTGTAATCGAAGATACATAATGAGCTGCTAGATAGCCACTTCTATCTATCTATCTATCTATCTATCTATCTATCTATCTATCTATCTATCTATCTATCTCAGGTATAAGAACACAGACAATAGAGCACACTTGTCAAACTCCGTCCCTCCAGTTGTTACAAAACTACAAATCCCATCATGAATGGACAGAGAAAGCATGACGGGAATTGTAGTTTTGCAACACCTGGAGGGACGGAGTTTGACACCCCTGATAAGTTATAAGACCTTATAAGTGATTATAGTGCAGTTACATTCAGTGACTCACAGTAGGCGTCTTCTCTGCATGAAGAGACGTCCACTTTTCTTTTTCTTCTCCATCTGGCTCCGGCCATCATGAAGGCTTCTCTGGCCATGACTCCTCTCCACGGGATCTGCCAGACAGACATTTTAGGCTTTTTGCTCCAGCAACATCCTCATTTATACATACCTCCATATAGAATAGCCCCCCCCCTCCCCCCGCTGCACATCTCTCCATATAGAAAAGCCCCCTGCTGTACATCCCCCATATAGAATAGCCCCCCCCCCCCGCTGCACATCTCTCCATATATAAAAGCCCCCCTGCTGTACATCCCCCATATAGAATACCCCCCCTGCTGCACATCTCTCCATATAGAAAAGCCCCCCTTCTGTACATCCCTCCATATAGAATACCTCCCCCCGCTGCACATCCCTCCATATAGAAAAGCCCCCCTGCTGTACATCCCCTATATAGAATACCCCCCCCCTGCTGCACATCTCTCCATATAGAAAAGCCCCCCTGCTGTACATCCCCCATATAGAATAGCCCCCCTGCTGTACATCCCTCCATATAGAATAGCCCCCCCCTGTGCATTCTCCCTTATAAAATAGCCCCCTGTGCATCCCCCCTCATAGAATAGCCCCCCTGTTCATTCTCCCTTATAGAATAGCCCCCCTGTGCATCCCCCTTATAGAATAGCCCCCCTGTGCTTCCTTCCTTATAGAATAGCCCCCCCCCTGTGCAACCCCCCTAATAGAATAGCCCCCCTGTGCATCCCCCCTCATAGAATAGCCCCCCTGTGCATCCTCCCTCATAGAATAGCCCCCCTGTGCATCCCCCTTATAGAATAGCCCCCCTGTGCATCCTCCCTTATAGAATAGTCCCCCCTGTGCATCCCCCCTTATAGAATAGCCCCCCCTGTGCATCCCCCCTTATAGAATAGCCCCCCATGTGCAGTCCCAATAGAATAGCCCCCTGTGCATCCCCCCTTAAAGAATAGCCCCCCTGTGCATCCCCCCTTATAAAATAGCCCCCCTTTGCACCCCCTTATAGAATAGCCCCCCTGTGCATCCCCCTTATAGAATAGCCCCCCTGTGCACCCCCCTTATAGAATAGCCCCCCTGTGCATTCCCCCTTATAGAATAGCCCCCCCTATGCATTCTCCCTTATAGAATAGCCCCCCTGTGCATTCTGCCTTATAGAATAGCCCCCCTGTGCATTCTGCCTTATAGAATAGCCCCCCCCTTATAGAATAGCCCCCCTGTGCATCCTCCCTTATAGAATAGCTCCCCTGTGCATCCTCCCTTATAGAATAGCCCCCCTGTGCAATCCCCCATATAGAATAGCCCCCCTGCTGTACATCCCCCCCATATAGAATAGCCCCCCTGTGCATCCCCCCTAATAGAATAGCCCCCCTGTGCATCCCCCCTTATAGAATAGCCCCCCTGTGCATCCCCCTAATAGAATAGCCCCCCTGTTCATCCTCCTAATAGAATAGCCCCCCTGTACATCCCTCCTCATAAAACAGCCCCCCTAAGCATCCCCCCTCATAGAATAGCCCCCCTGTGCATTCTCCTTTATAGAATACCCCCCCCCCCCCCCCCCCCGTGTGGCCACATGTGAGGGGTTTAAAAAAAAAATAAGAAAAACAACTCACCTCTCCTCGGGCCGGATCTTCAGTCTGCAGCAGCTTCTCCCTGCTGCTGCAGCACGACGGCTCCTCTCTCAGCTCTCAGGTCCTCAGCGGCGCGTCAGGGAAGTGACGTCACTGCTGGGGACCTGATGTAGGTGCCTGCAGACGTGCCTGCGCGCGGCACGTCTGCGGCTCCTGGGGGGATCAGGCAGCCCGGAAGAGACTGAGGGAATAGTGCGGCGGCCGGCCGCGCTATTCTTTCAGTCTCAATTATAGCAGAGGGTCGGCCACGGGTCGCGGCCCACTTATTGGTGGGGAAGACCGGCCCGGGAGGCACTTGCCCCCCGGCCCAGCCCACCCCTGCATAATGGGAAATGTAGTTTCCTGGCTGGCACCTTCTTTGTTATTGATCAGCTTTTAGAAAAACTTGTAACTCTGGAGCAGCAGCAGCTAGAAGGTCAGGAAATGGCTCAAAATACTCAGGGGACTTGGTGAGTAAGACCAACTAGCATTACATTTTTTAGCATTTAGGGTACAAACACACACACCGTATACGCAGCGTATTTACTGCTGCAATACGCAGCAAATACGCAGCAGATTAGATCTAAATAACTGAACACAGCATCAAATCTGCTGCGTATCTGGTGTGTGTGTTTGTACCCTTAGGTGGATAACCCCTTTAATGCCCCCTTGTGGTAAAACCCAGTGTTTAATGAGACCACTGCCTAATGGTACGTTTACACAGAGAGATTTATCTGACAGAGCCAAAGCCAGAAATAGACTATAAACAGAGAACAGGTTATAAAGGAAAGACTGAGATTTCTCCTCTTCTCAAATCCATTCCTGGCTTTGGCTTAAAAAATCTGTCAGATAAATCTCTGTCTAAACCCACTATGAGACATAACTATTTATTTTGACAGAAAAAAAGGGAAATTTTGGCAGCACATCTATGACTCACACTGCAGGTTGCACGCTGCTTGTGGCTTAAGTACAGACAAAAAACAAAAGGTGCAACAGCAACCCACAGGTGCAAGGGCCTACCGTGTACACTCCTCCCAGCGTACACACGGTAAACACCTTGCTCTGTAGATATTAAAAATTAAAATGTAAACATTTTTTTTTACAAAAGTGAGGATCTTAGCAAACTATTTGATCAAACTGAGTGTACCATGTCGCCACGTTAAGGCGTCTCCAGAGACACGGTCCCTACTCTAGCATTTTCACACTAGCAATGGCCTCTACTGGGCTGAATAAGCCTACAACTCGGCAGATAGGAGCCAAATGATCTCTTTTATAGCAGCCTTGGGACATGGGTGTGTACGCTGGGAGGAGTATACACGGTAGGCCCTTGCACCTGTGGGTTGCTGTTGAACCTTTTTTTTGTCTGTACTTAAGCCACAAGCAGCGTGCAACCTGCAGTGTGAACAGAGTCATAGATGTGCTGCCAAAATTTCCCTTTTTTTCTGTTGAATGTGGGGGGGGGGGGGGTGGCGGCTACCTCCTGTTGGCTTGCACTCAACCAATGTCCAGCCATGTTACGCTCAGCCAATCGCGGTTGAGCTGCTGATAACGCGGCAGAGAGGGGCCGGCATGAGGGACAGATGGAGCCGTTCGGCCGGCCTCCCGAAGACTATGTCATTGTCCCAAGATGGTGGGCGGGGGTCTAGCCTGGGTGGGGGGGAAACCCTGGGAAGAGGGCCATTCACATACATAACGTACATTACAAAGTTGTATAACTTTGTAATGTGTGTTTTGTGAATAATTGTTTAGCGCCGCACTACCCCTTTAGGGCCCTATTCCACAGTAACGATAATCGTCCGATTATCGTTCGGTGAAATAGAGAGAGCGATCAGCCGATGATCGTGTCATCGGCTGATCGTTTATTTAGGGCCATACCTAAAATCATCGTTCCCCCACCGCGCATCGCTACGGTTGAATAGCGGTGCGCGGTGGGCGACAATTTAACAAGCAGCAGCATCATAAATTACCTGTCCAGGCTTCTTCTTCGCACTGTCTTCATCCCCGGGTCCCGCGCGCTCTCTTCAGAATGGCCGGCAGCTGACGGAGCGTTCTGCCAATCACAGGCCGGGACCCGGGGATGAAGACAGTGCGCAGAAGATCTGACAGGTAATGTATGTAACGATGTCCTTGCAGCCCTCGCAGCCCTCGCTCAACGATCATCGGGCCGTGGAATAGGCCCAGTAAACGAGCGGCGATCTAGCAGATCACCGCTCGTTTACATAGTTGATCGGGCCCTCCTTAGCCCGTGGAATAGGACCCTTAAAGAGGATTTCCAGAGAGCAGGAAAGGTCCTACCTTTGTGCCACTTCCTCCATCTGTTCGTCCTGGCTGATAACTTCCGCAGAGTTGCGGGCAGTGACCAATAGCTGCCCTATGTATCAGTGAAATGATAGAATCAGGGTTTGATCAAATCCCGGGAAATGATAAAATGACCAAGCCGTTCCATTTCCCCCTGCGACATACCTCCTGGCAGGCACCACAGCAGGAGCAGTAGCAGGAGGGCCCATGATAGTGCACCGGCATCCTGTCACCTCCCAGCAGGCACCACAGCAGCAAGCGGACTGCGAGGAGGACCAAGATGTCGCTGTAACTCCTTCGCGGCAGGCATGGCGGCAGATGCGGACAGGGAGCAAAGCCAACAGGCTGGGGGAGCAGGGAGGCGATACAGTAAGCAAATTTTATGCTGCAGGAGAAATCATAGAATTCATTCCATGATTTCCCTTAAAGGGATCAGGGATTTGATCAAATCCCTGACTTTCTTCAGGGAAATGATAGAATGGCATGGTCATTTCATCATTTTCAGCGATTTGAATAAATACCTGATTCTGTCATTTCACTGCAACATATAGATAACTGCCAATCAGCAGCTAGTGGGCGGAGTTTTCTGCTTCTCATGAATATTTAGGACTACAGTACTGGGCTCATTCACATAATGGGCTTTATTCGGATACATACACCTTTTAACGGCGGATGTATCGGAATGCTCTGCCGCCGCAGGGCATGTGACAGCTGATCTCCCCCTGAAACTACCCGGAGTGGAAGATTCTCCGCTCCGCATAGTTTTTTTTTTTTTAAACTCAGTTTATTAGAATGAGTGCCACAGAATCACAAGTGTAAGCATAAAGGCATGAACACGGTGAAAGATAACAGTGTGGTATCATGTTACATACATCAATAGGATAACAAAATCCAACTTAACGGTCCAACAGGGACCAGTACCCAGTCACAGAAAAAACAATAATAAACTGTCAATTAGGACCTCCCTTCATGGTCAGAAGTCATAGTGAGTGGAGAGGCACTCCACAAACCCCATACCTTATCATGTTTCTTGAGGCATTTCCTATGAGTGAACACCACTCTTTCATATTCCACTATTTTATTAACCAATGATATCCACATTCTAGTTTTAGGGGGTCGTCTGTCCATCCACCTCAGGGCAATACTCTTACGTGCCATAAATAGCGATTCCCTTATACATATACGGGTATGGTGAGGCCAGGTCTCCTCATCTAGAAGCCCAAGTAAACAAATAGCGGGATCTAACGGGACAGGTGTTTGAACCACCTCTGATAGTAGGTCCGTCACCTCTTTCCAAAAACTATGTATGTGGGGGCAGGCCCAGACCATATGCCAGAAATCTGCTGGTAGATGGGTACATTTAGGGCAAGTTGGCTCTGGAATCCTACCCATTCTACACAGTCTGACGGGTGTAAGGTAACTTTGGTGTATAAAATAGAGTTGGGTCATTTTGTTATTTACTGCGGGGGAGACATGTAAGTGGGATTCCAACAGTTCTTCACAATCCTCGTCAGTAAGAGAGGGAATATACGTTTTCCATTGTCCCAGAGAGGGGAGAGGATGATTATGGGCTTTAGCACGAATTAGATAATCATACAGAAAGGAAACCAGGCCTCCCGGACCCTGGGATCTGATGATGCCTATGAGTGGATAGGAGGAAATCCGAGCTCTTGGTGGAGCAAACTGGGCATTCAATGCATGCCTGAGTTGCAAAAAGCGGTAGAACTGAGAGTGTGGAATTTCATGCTTGTCTCGCAAATATTCAAAGGAGACCACTGTGTCATCTACAAAGACGTCTGCTAGGGTGTTGACCCCCAACCGTGACCAAAACTGGCAATCAGGGAGACCACATAAATGTGTAAGCAATGAGTTCTGCCAGAGACCGGACTCGGACGGGATATCAACGTACTGAATGGTAGTACGAGCAAGGGACCAGACCTTACGGGCCGTTTTGTGCACAGGAAGGTAGTCTGCCCTTGGGAGGACGTCAGCCGTGAGAAGCGACCATAGTGAAGGGGGAGGGAAAGAGTCAAGGAGCATCACCTCAGGGGGGGTAGGGGGGTCAACGTGGGTCCATTGCGCCAGGTATTTAAGCTGGCCTGCAAGATAATATAGGAAAATATCGGGTAGGGCCATGCCTGCTAAGTCTTTTGGCCTTTGCAGCCTAGCTAGTTGGAGCTTGGAGCGGGATGGTCCCCAAATAAAGGAAGTTACAGCCGAGTGTAAGGATTTAAAAAACAATTGGGTTAGTGGAACAAAAACATGTTGCAGATCATAAAGACACTTAGGGAGGGTAACCATTTTAACCAAATTTATCCGTCCGGCGACAGAGAGAGGCAGCGAGCCCCAGATCCGGAATTTGTCCCTAAAATGGATCAGAAGAGGATCCACATTCAGGGTTATAGTCTCCGAGGGTGTTTTACATATGTGTATGCCCAAGTATTTAAATGTGCGGATCACCTTCAATCCCGCCACCATTGAGCCCTCCAGGCCATCTCTAGTAGGACTAAGGTACATGAGAGCAGACTTAGACCAATTAATGGTCAGACCGGAATAGCGGCCGTAGTCATTAATAATAGTGATGGCTCTGGGTAAAGATCTATCAGGGTCTGACAATGTCAACAATAGATCGTCAGCGTACAGGCTAACTCGCTCCTCTCCCAGGGAATGTGGAATACCAGACAGGTCACCATCCCTCCGGAGTAGGGCTGCCAGGGGTTCCATGGAGAGGATAAAGAGGAGGGGGGACAGGGGGCAGCCCTGTCTCGTCCCGCGCCCCAGCCGAAAGGACGGGGAAAGCAAGCCATTCAGAGCAATGGATGCTTCAGGGTGATGGTACAATATAGAGACCCAAGAGATAAAAGTGTCACCAAATCGGAATCTCCGTAGCACCTCCACTAAAAATGGCCACTCGACCGAATCAAAGGCCTTGGCCGCGTCCAGCGAGGCCAAGGCCCAGTCCCGCCCAAGAGACACTCCAAGCTGTGTGACTATCTGAGCACGACGCAAGTTATCTGAAGTGCTCCTGCCAGGCACAAAACCTGATTGGTTGCTGTGAATGAGATGTGGAACTATTTTGTTAAGGCGGAGTGCTAGCACTTTAGTGAGCAATTTATAGTCAGAATTCACCAACGAGATTGGGCAGTATGAGCCACAATCAAGTGGATCTTTATCTGGCTTCAAAATGAGCACTATGTTAGCGTTAAAGCAAGAATCGGGAAGCCTACCTAACTCCAGAGATGCGTTAAGGACCTTTAGGAAGGCGGGCAGAAGGTGATCGGAGTATTGGGCATACACCTCTATAGGGATTGCATCCGGACCTGAGGCCTTACCTCTCGCCGTCGCCTTCAGTGCCTCCTGCAATTCCTCCAGCGTAATGGGAGCATCAAGCTGGGTTCGGGTCTCCTCCGTAAGCTCAGGTAACGGGATGTTAGACAGGAATTGGGCTATTTCCTCTGTAGAGGGTACAAGATGAGAGGTGTAAAGGTCAGAATAAAAGGATGCAAATCTGCTCACTATATCCACACTAGCGGTCAGGATCGTACCCTGGGAGGATCGTATTTTGAGTACTGCTGGAGAGGCACTATTGCGATGGATTAGCTGAGCAAGGAGGCTACTTGATTGGTTACCCAGTTCAAAGTATTTTTGGGAAAGAAAGAACATTCTTGGTTTAGTTTTATCATGGAGGTGTGACATATAGGTTCTACCAGCCTGTAACCACTCCAGTCTGTTACTATCTGTGGGTTGGGCAATAAATATCTCCTCCCTATGCCTACAGCGAGAAGCGAGGTCATCCTCCTGTCTGGCTGTCTCTCTTTTGATGTAAGATATAGAGGATTGGATACAGCCCCGAAGGTATGCCTTCAGGGAGTCCCAAAAAGCAGAGTGATTATCATCAAGCCTGTTATCAGTTAAGAACATCTGTAGCTGATCAGGTATTCTATCATTTTCCTGCATGAGAGACAGCCAGAAAGGATGTATTTTACGCGGGCCTCTGTTCGCCATACCTGGCAAGATATTGAAATCCGCCAATAGAGGTGAGTGGTCTGATATACCTCTCGGCAGGTGGGAGATGGAGTCTAGAACAGAATTGATAGCTGGATTTCCAAACATATAATCCAATCTAGATAGGGAATTTCTACCCGGTGTGTGGCAGGTATATTCAGAGGCATGCGGATCTCTGGATCGCCACAAATCTATCCAGCCAAGTTCCTCAGTGAACTGTTGAAAGGGAGAGGGTTGAGAGGGGGAAGGGGCAGGCTGGGATGGATATAGCTTGTCACGGCTGACGTCCCATAGCATATTAAAGTCTCCCATGCACAGAAACAGAGATTGGGGATACATTGCAGCAAAGTTAGCGGCATCGTGCAAAAGTTGCAGGTTCGCCGGGGGAGGCAGGTATAGTGCAATAATAACCACTGGCTGTGTCTCCAACCATCCTTGAACAAATAAGGCTCTACCTTCAGGGTCCTTAAACAGTCGACCTGGTTCCCATCTAACAGTCGCTCCGCATAGTTTAACCCGTTAAATGCCGCTGTATCATGACAGCGGCATCTAATGGGTTCCGGTGGCTGCCGTGTGATACTCGCGTGATTGGAGGTCCTGCGACGCTGTCCGGTCCCCTGATTGTCTCCATGCACTTTGCTGACAGGCATGGCTGAGCTCATTGCCTGTCAGCATGATGCATAATACAATACACTGCACTACAATATTAGTGCAGTGTATTATATCAGTGATCAGAGATCACTGTTCAGTATTTACATTAGTGCACAGTAATGTACGCTAGTGTAAAAGTAAAAAAAAAAAAAGTGCACCAAAATACCCCCCATAATAAAAATGCATTACATTCTCTATACACAAAAAAACGTTACATAAAACAGATCGTTATGACCTAATCTATAAAACTATCAATAATTATATCGCACGACTCATGCAGTAAAAAAAAAAAAATTTAAAAACTGTACCAAAATAGCTGTATTTTATCAATCCACTTTAGAAAATACGTCATGGGGCGTGGCTTAGCTATGGAGCTGTGAAGACGTACTTCGCAGGAGCTCCGTGCCAGTGGCCGTTTCAGCCTTTAAAACCGGGGCTTACCTAACTCTTATGTGATGCCCACCCGCCAGAAGACTGCAGTAGACAGCCCTCTTCGTCCAGTGACCCGTTCGGTGGCGTCCTCCGGCAGCATAGACCGCTTTTTCAGACCGGCGGGAGTCTCGGAGACCGGGAGCAATATGGCGCCCACAACCTCCTCACAGCAAAGAGCGACAGACCAGCGCGGAACCGGCCGCGTGGAAGAAGTGGGGGTGCATCGCGACACGGGGGCCATGCTGGGATCACCCCCTGACCCGTTCGGAGAGGATGGGAGCTTCCTGGCCAGTGTATACAATATTAGTGAAGGAAAAAAAGTGATTTGCTCACCATGTAGCCGCCAACTTCGGGTAATGAAACCCACTGTGCTCCAATTATATGGAGCAATATACTCACAGAGTCGATATGACTGGAATCTTTTTTATTTTTTTCTCTTTAAAGTAAATGCAGCAAAAAGTTAATATGCTCACAGCTGATGTTTCTCTCAGACTCGGACGCCCAAATACGTCCTCCTCGCGGACGTTTCGGAGGATACAGACTCCTCCTTCCTCATGCGCGAGGACGTAAGGGAGAGGGCGGGATTATAATGAATCAACATTTAACCCTATAGATATCGCTAGTAAGTAGTATAACATACAATATAACACAATGCTACAAATTCATTATAATACGCATGAAAGTTGGGTGGGACTAAAGGTAATAACTATTCGTACTCTATATTTACAAAAATGCACTGAAGCTACATATTTCATTGAGTCCGTTAGGACTCAATGTTTCTAATTTGGAAATCCAATATGTCTCACAACGGAGTAACCGCTTGTGGTTCTCCTCTCTGTCTGCACACAGTTCAACCTGCTCCACAATTTGCCATCGTAAATCACAGATATTATGTCGGTTTTCGGAGAAGTGTCTCGCAACCGTTGTCTCACCAAACGGTCTCTGCTCTTCATTTTTTCTACTATCATGTTTAATGTCAAACTTACGTATAGCCATTTTATGTTCGTTGAGGCTAATTTTTATCGGGCGGCTCGTCTGTCCGACATACCCTAGTCCACAGGGACATTTTAGAAGATACACCACGTTTTTATCATTACATGTAAAAAAAACCTTTCACTGGGTATTTAGTACCTTTTCTAGGATGGCTAATGTACTCCCCTTTTATGATGGCACTACAGTGTTGGCAGGATAGGCAACTAAATGTGCCTTTACGTTTACTAGCTAGAAATGTCTGTTTAGAAATTTTCTTTTTAGCTATATCGCCTCTAATTAATTTGTTACACAATGACTTATTTTTTCTATAGCAGAAAATCGGATTCTCTCTAAAGATGTTATTGTACTTCGGATCACTTTTTAGCAGATCCCAATGTTTCAAAACACTTTTTCTGATGATATCAGCATGTCGGTCATAAGTAGTACAGAATACCAATTTTTCTTTTTTGTCAGTTCTAGTATGTTTTTTCCTTAGATCATCTCTCTGTAATTTTCTTACTTCTTTTTCTGTTCTTTCAATCTCATTTTTATTATAACCCCTCTCTTCAAATTTCACCTTAATTTTCTCTGCATTTTTCTTATACTCGTTCTCAGTACTAGCTATACGTCTTGCTCTAATGAACTGTGATTTAGGTAAGCTTTTGAAGACATGGGGGGCATGTTGGCTTTCACGATGTAACATATTATTACGATCGGTTGGTTTGGAAAACATCGTTGTCTCAAACCCTGTTTCCTGTTTTATGATCTCTACATCCAAGAAATGGATTTTAACAGAGCTATATTCCAATGTAAATTTTATAGACTCGTGGCATTTATTCAAAGTCTCTACGAATGCCAATAAGGAAGATTCGTCCGACGTCCAGAGCAGGCACACGTCATCCACGTATCTCAGCCACGTGGACGACGTGGGCATGGTCGGGACGACAAACGTCTCCTCAAAGGCATGCATAAAGATGTTGGCCAAACTTGGGGCTACCGACGATCCCATGGAAACGCCATGGGTCTGCAGAAAAAAATCGTCATCAAATCTAAAATAGTTCTTACTCAAGACGAGTTCTAGCAATCCCATAAGGAAATTTATCATATTATTACTCCACTTGATATCTTTGTTTAGTTGTTCTCTGATACATGCCATGCTCTCATCTTGCGGAATGTTGGTATATAAACTCTGCACATCAAGTGTGCAGAGGTAAGTGACATCCTTACTATTTATTTGTTCCATCGCATTGAGGAAATGGCATGTATCCACGAGACATCTGTCCAATTTCTTCACAATTTCTTGTAAAAAGGAATCAACATATACTGACAAGGACTGTAGCAGCGACCCGGAGCCTGAAACGATAGGCCGCCCGGGTGGGCTGCTACAGTCCTTGTGTATCTTAGGTAGGAGATACAGAATAGGGACACGAGGGGTCTCTACATATAGGGCATCAGCTGTTTTTTGCTGAATGACGCCACCTATCACTCCTTCATTGATGAAGGAATCTACCTCTGTTTTAAACCGTATTGTGGGATCCCCCGGTAGTTTACGGTATGTTTTTACATCTGCTAGTTGGCGTAGGGCTTCAGCGACGTAGGAGGTGCGATTCTGAACTACAATCGCACCTCCCTTGTCTGCCCTTTTAATAACTATGGAGGCGTCATTCTGCAAAATATTCAAAGCTTCCATTTCATCTTTGGTCAGATTAACTTGTTTGGCAATCGCATGATCCCATAAAACATGGGCATCCTGCAACACCATCCGTTCAAACATGTTTAAAGAATCATTCTGTACAACAGGATCAAAGGAGCTTCTTTGGTATAGGGCACTAGGTATTATATCTAGGGGAGAAGTGTAACCTTTCTCAGACCTCTTTACATCAAAAAAATGGATTTTCAAACGCAGTTGCCTGCAAAATTTGTAAAAGTCAACCTGAAAATCAAATTCGGTAATGTCCTTTGTGGGGACAAACCCCAAACCCTTATTTAACACTTTGATTTCATTATCACTAAGTGTCCGGTCCGATAAGTTCACGACCAGATTTTTTTCTTTAGAAAAACACATAGTGTTTATTTTTTCTTTTTTTCTTTCACAATGCGTTTTTCTTTTCCTTTTCCTATGGTATTCTTTGGAACTATTGTCCCTTCTGATGATGTTATTCCCTCTGAATCCTCTGTAGTCTCCTCCCCTGAGGTTGTCTTCTCTAAAAAACGAATCGCTCTTTTCTTTGGTTTATATCTATTGTTAGTTTCCACAGATGTTTCTGATGAGTAGTCAGTAGACTCTCCCGGTTTATCGCCTCTCTGTTGTCTGTCCCGTCTTATTTGTCTACGTTCATCCGCCCACGTATATACGCGATTAAGTAAATAATCACGCATATCGCGTTCGAATTTAGACACTTTTCCTTGTAAGATCACACTGCGTAATTTATCAATGGCCACGTTCAAATCATCATGTATTTTCCCACTTTCTTGTATAGTTTTAGACTGTTTAATTTTTTCTTCTACGTCTCTAATTTCTTCTTTAGATTTTTCAATGGCGACTTGTAGTCGCTGGACTGTGAGAAACATTAAGTCCAGTGAATGTTGATTATTAAGAGCATACCATTTCTGATGATACTCTACATCGTCATGTAATAGAATGGGGAATAATTTGCAACGTAACCCCCTTGGGATTCGCTGAACTTTTAGGTATTCAGTAAGTGTGGAGGCGTGCAACACAAGACTTAGTTCTTTTTTCTTTAGGTTTTCCAATGATTTCACAAAGTCAGTTTTGCATTTATCCCTAGCTGAAGCTAGTGTTAATCCTGCAGATGTTGCCTGGCTGAGGATGTTAGCACGATCACTTTCCGAGAATGAGAATACATCAGCTTTACTATCTGTGAGCTTAGAGATTTCATCAAAAGACATAGTTCACATTGAACAATGGTCCCAGTGCGTTTTTTCAACAAACGGGTGGAAATCAAGCTATTTAGCAAAAGATAACACGCACTATAATGCTCATGAGCACCCTCCACACTTCCGAACTCCACCAGTCCGGATAAAGCATCCAATGTATACAATATTAGTGAAGGAAAAAAAGTGATTTGCTCACCATGTAGCCGCCAACTTCGGGTAATGAAACCCACTGTGCTCCAATTATATGGAGCAATATACTCACAGAGTCGATATGACTGGAATCTTTTTTATTTTTTTCTCTTTAAAGTAAATGCAGCAAAAAGTTAATATGCTCACAGCTGATGTTTCTCTCAGACTCGGACGCCCAAATACGTCCTCCTCGCGGACGTTTCGGAGGATACAGACTCCTCCTTCCTCATGCGCGAGGACGTAAGGGAGAGGGCGGGATTATAATGAATCAACATTTAACCCTATAGATATCGCTAGTAAGTATTATAACATACAATATAACACAATGCTACAAATTCATTATAATACGCATGAAAGTTGGGTGGGACTAAAGGTAATAACTATTCATACTCTATATTTACAAAAATGCACTGAAGCTACATATTTCATTGAGTCCGTTAGGACTCAATGTTTCTAATTTGGAAATCCAATATGTCTCACAACGGAGTAACCGCTTGCGGTTCTCCTCTCTGTCTGCACACAGTTCAACCTGCTCCACAATTTGCCATCGTAAATCACAGATATTATGTCGGTTTTCGGAGAAGTGTCTCGCAACCGTTGTCTCACCAAACGGTCTCTGCTCTTCATTTTTTTTACTATCATGTTTAATGTCAAACTTACGTATAGCCATTTTATGTTCGTTGAGGCGAATTTTTATCGGGCGGCTCGTCTGTCCGACATACCCTAGTCCACAGGGACATTTTAGAAGATACACCACGTTTTTATCATTACATGTAAAAAAACCTTTCACTGGGTATTTAGTACCTTTTCTAGGATGGCTAATGTACTCCCCTTTTATGATGGCACTACAGTGTTGGCAGGATAGGCAACTAAATGTGCCTTTACGTTTACTAGCTAGAAATGTCTGTTTAGAAATTTTCTTTTTAGCTATATCGCCTCTAATTAATTTGTTACACAATGACTTATTTTTTCTATAGCAGAAAATCGGATTCTCTCTAAAGATGTTATTGTACTTCGGATCACTTTTTAGCAGATCCCAATGTTTCAAAACACTTTTTCTGGATGACGTGTGCCTGCTCTGGACGTCGGACGAATCTTCCTTATTGGCATTCGTAGAGACTTTGAATAAATGCCACGAGTCTATAAAATTTACATTGGAATATAGCTCTGTTAAAATCCATTTCTTGGATGTAGAGATCATAAAACAGGAAACAGGGTTTGAGACAACGATGTTTTCCAAACCAACCGATCGTAATAATATGTTACATCGTGAAAGCCAACATGCCCCCCATGTCTTCAAAAGCTTACCTAAATCACAGTTCATTAGAGCAAGACGTATAGCTAGTACTGAGAACGAGTATAAGAAAAATGCAGAGAAAATTAAGGTGAAATTTGAAGAGAGGGGTTATAATAAAAATGAGATTGAAAGAACAGAAAAAGAAGTAAGAAAATTACAGAGAGATGAAATAAGGAAAAAACATACTAGAACTGACAAAAAAGAAAAATTGGTATTCTGTACTACTTATGACCGACATGCTGATATCATCAGAAAAAGTGTTTTGAAACATTGGGATCTGCTAAAAAGTGATCCGAAGTACAATAACATCTTTAGAGAGAATCCGATTTTCTGCTATAGAAAAAATAAGTCATTGTGTAACAAATTAATTAGAGGCGATATAGCTAAAAAGAAAATTTCTAAACAGACATTTCTAGCTAGTAAACGTAAAGGCACATTTAGTTGCCTATCCTGCCAACACTGTAGTGCCATCATAAAAGGGGAGTACATTAGCCATCCTAGAAAAGGTACTAAATACCCAGTGAAAGGTTTTTTTACATGTAATGATAAAAACGTGGTGTATCTTCTAAAATGTCCCTGTGGACTAGGGTATGTCGGACAGACGAGCCGCCCGATAAAAATTAGCCTCAACGAACATAAAATGGCTATACGTAAGTTTGACATTAAACATGATAGTAGAAAAAATGAAGAGCAGAGACCGTTTGGTGAGACAACGGTTGCGAGACACTTCTCCGAAAACCGACATAATATCTGTGATTTACGATGGCAAATTGTGGAGCAGGTTGAACTGTGTGCAGACAGAGAGGAGAACCGCAAGCGGTTACTCCGTTGTGAGACATATTGGATTTCCAAATTAGAAACATTGAGTCCTAACGGACTCAATGAAATATGTAGCTTCAGTGCATTTTTGTAAATATAGAGTACGAATAGTTATTACCTTTAGTCCCACCAAACTTTCATGCGTATTATAATGAATTTGTAGCATTGTGTTATATTGTATGTTATACTACTTACTAGCGATATCTATAGGGTTAAATGTTGATTCATTATAATCCCGCCCTCTCCCTTACGTCCTCGCGCATGAGGAAGGAGGAGTCTGTATCCTCCGAAACGTCCGCGAGGAGGACGTATTTGGGCGTCCGAGTCTGAGAGAAACATCAGCTGTGAGCATATTAACTTTTTGCTGCATTTACTTTAAAGAGAAAAAAATAAAAAAGATTCCAGTCATATCGACTCTGTGAGTATATTGCTCCATATAATTGGAGCACAGTGGGTTTCATTACCCGAAGTTGGCGGCTACATGGTGAGCAAATCACTTTTTTTCCTTCACTAATATTGTATACATTGGATGCTTTATCCGGACTGGTGGAGTTCGGAAGTGTGGAGGGTGCTCATGAGCATTATAGTGCGTGTTATCTTTTGCTAAATAGCTTCCTGGCCAGCTCTTCAATGACGCAGCCCCTGGTGCAACGGGACTCACCAGCCGGTGTGGTCCAGTCAGAGCTGCAGCTCCTCCGCAACCTGATCCAGGCTCTGCCATCTAAACGGGACCTGGACGCGGTGGTACAGCGTATAGAAGCGGCGCAACGACAGGCCCTGACTGAGGTGCGTGAGGAGGTTGACGCCGTGGCCGCCAGAACAACAGCCGCGGAGGACGCCATTGCAGCTTTGACCACGCGGGTCTCGGAGCTCGAAACGGAGACGGCGCAGGGGAGACGCCAAGCACAGACCCTAACATTGCTCCTGGACGAACAGGAGAACCGGGGCAGGCGGAACAATGTCCGCATCAAGGGTCTGCCGGACAGGGGCCCCCGAGAGGACCTTCTACCCCGAGTCACTGCTCTGTTCAACCAGGTTACGGGGCGCCCCACGGAAGCAACGTTCACTGTGGACCGGGTACACCGCGTGGCCAGGTACCAACAAGACTCAGGTACCCCGAGAGACATTTTATGTCGCTTGCACTATTTCACTGAGAATGAAGCGGTACTTAAAGCTGCCAGGGAAATGGAGGGGGACATTGTGTTTGAGGACACTGTGATTAGACTGTTCCCGGACATCTCAGCCAGGACACTTTACATGAGATGACTCCTTCAACCCCTATTGGCTTGTATCAGGGAGCAAAGCGCCTCCTACCGCTGGGGCCACCCATTTCACGTAGTGGTGCGGAGGGAGGAACGCACTTACGTCATCCGTACGCCTGACGACTTGCCGGGTCTGTTTACCTTCCTTAACATTCCACCTGTATCCGTCCCAACTGGCTCGCGGTGGACCGCGCTCCTGCCCCTCCACAGAGATCCCGCACTAGAGGGGGCACCCGACGCCGGCGAAACAGCTCCTCATCTCCCCAAAGGGATGCTCCCATGGGCCCTGACCTGTCTGTCGGTCTCCCGCAGGAGGCCTAACCGCTGGAAGCTGATCTCTGCTTGGGAGGCAGGCGGCTTCACATTACTCGGGGATTAGAGAGGACTCGGGCAACTGACCATCCGCGGGAAGTGACCAGCGTCATTGGACGGCTTGAGAGGGTTTAAGGGGTTTGGACATTGTATTGCCCTGTGTTATCTACTGTAGCCCAGGGACTGTTATCCGGCCCCCTCCCTAATTACTTCTACCTAGCTGCCTGACAGTGCCCTACGCCCGTTCCATGTAGGGGGCGGGGACTCCTCCCGTGTCACCCCTAGAGTTGACGAGGGCCAGCAGTACCCCCCCCCCTCCCCCCTCACCCCTCAGGACGCGAGAAAAGCCTTTCTCATGGAACGCTCCTACCCGGAGTGGCTACAACCCCCCTGTTATGTTATGTCATGCTGTGTCCTGTGTCCCCTCCTATCCCCCATCTTGCCAACACCCCCATAGCTGATCTCCTAAGTGTGACTTATTGTTCTTTCCTCTGGTTGTTATTAGCATATTGATGTTGACCCAAGGTTTAAGTATGGTGCCCTGCCGGGAATTGGGGACAGCTTCTCCCTGACCTTAAGGGGAAGACGGACCTAATCCTGGCAGAGTTTTTATGGTTCAGTAAGACGGTCCCTGGCCACGGACCTCCCCCATGGTTTTCCACCACCTCACTTTCAACTCCATCTAGGGTTCCTTTTGGGCCCCCTAGTGGATACTTCTTCTGGGCATAGCCCTCTTCTCAGTCTTCTTTCTTTCTATTCTTTCCCTCTCCCCTGACCTACTTCTCCCTCTATACCCCCCCCCCTCTTACGTTCTTCTCCTTCCCCTCTCTTGCCCCCTCCTTTCTCTTCCTCTCTCCTCACATTCTCCCCTATCCCCTCTTCCCTTGCGACCCCCCACCCACCAGTGATGGCCTCTCCGGCCGCACCTCTCAGAGTGGGCACCCTCAATGTAAAAGGTCTCCATGACCCGGGGAAGAGATCTATCCTCATGAACCTCCTGAGGAAACAAAAGCTACAGGTGGTCTTCTTACAGGAGACTCATCTTACTGCCACTAATCAAATCACTTTCGCTAACTCTTCCTTTCCTTTTTCGTATCACAGTTTTTCACCGAATCCCAAAGCATGTGGTTCCTGTATTCTGATATCCAAAAATTTGCCGTGGGAACATATGGAGACTTCTTGTGATGATGCAGGTAGGATGGTGCTCCTTAAGGGCCGCATCGCGACACACACCTTCACATTCGCCACCCTCTATCTACCCAATGTAAACAAGGGATCAGCCCTGACACGGATGTTGGACACACTAGAGGACTTTGCTGAGGGGACTTTAGTGCTGGGGGGGGATCTGAACATCGCCCTGGATCCCAGACTAGATACCTCCGCGGGGTCCTCCCACATAAGCAAGTCTGCCCTAAGACGGATCCGACTGACTCTACATGAACACAGGCTAGTCGACGTTTGGCGCATTTGCCATCCCGCTGACAAAGACTTCACGTTTTATTCCGCTCCCCACGACTCATATTCCAGGCTGGACTACTTCCTGCTGCGCCACGGCAACCTTCCGCTCCTTCTACAGACACACATAGATAGCATAACTTTTTCAGACCACACCTTAGTGGTTGTGTCTCTAGAGCTACCTTTCCTACGGTCACCACAGTGGCAGTGGCGTCTCAATGGTTCGTTACTACAGGACGTGGTGGTGCAGCAGGAGATTAAGACTAGATTGGATTCCTACTTTCCCGAAAACGACACACCTGAGGTCTCCCCAATGTCTGTATGGGAAGCGCACAAATGTGTTATCAGGGGAGTATTGGTGAAGCATGGGGCACGGATGAAAAAAGAGAGGTCGCTCAAAACGGAACGCCTCTTGGCTCAACTGAAAGTCCTGGAAACAGCCCATAAGAGTGCTCTGTCAGCTGATTCTAAAGGACAGCTTCTGTCCAAAAGAGAAGAACTCAGAGCACATCTTATTCACAATGCCAAGGCTACCCTCTCTAAATGCAGACGCTATTACTATGAACATGGCAACAAACCAGGGAGGGCTTTAGCCAGGGCGCTGCGCACACAACAACTTCGCTCCTACGTCCCGGTAATACGGTCGGAGTCCCAGACCCCCATACACGTCCCTTCCGGCATTGCAGGAGAGTTTCGGGCGTACTATGCCAAGCTCTATTCAGTGGACGATGCCAATCCCGCTACGGAGAGTAGTGACTTTGCAGGCCGCATTAAAAGATATCTAACTGAGTCGGGAATGCCCCGACTAGATGAGTCGATAACTGAGACCCTTGAGAGACCCATTTCTACCGAGGAATTTATCTCGGCAATCAAAGAAACCCAGACAGGGAAGGCCCCTGGCCCTGACGGGTTCACCCTAGCCTATTATAAGAGATTCCAGTCCCAATTGGCCCCTTTTTTTACTAAAGCCTTCAACACAGTCTCCGAGCTGGGGGAGGTGCCCATGGACTCCACACGTGCACACATATCAGTCATTCCGAAGGAAGGAAAGGATAACACATTATGTAGTAATTACCGCCCAAATTCCCTTCTCAACGTAGACCTAAAACTGTTCACAAAAATCCTTGCCTCTAGACTGGCGCAGACACTGAGGACGGTCGTTCACCCTGACCAGGTGGGCTTCATGCCCGGAAGGGAAGCCAGGGACAACACCATGAGGGCGATTGCTCTTCTCCATAGGGCCAAATCTCTTGACATGCCTTTAATGCTATTGTCTACGGACGCAGAGAAGGCGTTTGATAGAGTCAATTGGTCCTTCATGGTGGAGTCCCTGCGATATTTGGGCCTGGGCCCAAAATTCCTGAAATGGGTCTCGGCATTGTATAGTGGCCCTACTGCACGGGTCAGGGTGAACGGCCTCCTGTCTGATGAATTCCCCATTAAAAACGGCACCAGACAGGGGTGCCCGCTTTCCCCGCTCATCTTCATACTTACGCTAGAACCACTCCTTTGCCACATACGATCCAATGTGGATGTGGGGGGATACCGGTGGGTGGACACACTCACAAAATTGCTGCCTACGCAGATGATTTACTGTTTTTTGTGTCCAACCCGTCGGTGTCCCTCCCCTCCCTCATGAGGGAACTGGAGGAATATGCCCATGTTTCCAACTTTAAGATAAATTTTGCTAAATCCGAGGCGATGAATGTGGGGCTCCCAGACAGAACAGTAGTGGCGCTGCGCGAGTCCTTTAGTTTCAAATGGGCCAGAGAGGCGATTAAATACCTAGGGATCTTGCTTCCTTCCGACTTGCGTAAGCTATACTCCCTAAATTTTCCACCAATGTTATCCAAATTGCAGTCACAGTGTGCCGTGTGGACCAGGGGGTACTTCTCCTGGTTTGGTAGATGTGCCATTTTCAAAATTTCCTTGTTACCCCGTCTCCTTTATCTATTCCAATGCGTGTCGGTCAACATTCCCAACTCCTTTTTTAAGGCGCTCACGTCCCTACAAATACGCTTTATCTGGAATAACAAACCTGCCCGACTAAAACGGACAATGCTGTGTAGACCCAAATCACAAGGGGGAGTGGGACTCCCAGACTTCCGCCTGTACCATCGGGCAGCGTTGTTAACCAGGGCAGTGGATTGGTGCAGACACGCTGATAGCAAACCTTGGGTTACAGTGGAGCAATCATTCACGCCCATTCCACTGGCCTGCCTTCCTTGGCTACACCCACCCAATCTGCCAGCATTGCGTTCCCACCCTACTATTGGGCCCACTGTCCAGGCGTGTGCGTGTTCCGTGAGTCGGTCTTTTCTGCTCCCCCACAGATCCGCCTGTTTCCCGGTGCTTGGCAACCCCGCCTTCCCTGCGAGCCTGGAGGACTCGGTTTTCCGCTCCTGGGCGAGGGCGGGCAGGTTCCGGATCACCTCTTTCCGCTCGGGTTCGGAGTGGATGACCCCGGCTGCACTGGGGATCTGGCGCATTAATCAACTCCGTCACTTCCTGCACACCCTCCCCTTGGCTTCAACATTTGCGACTTCTTACACTGCCTTTGAACTCCTATGTGTAGAGGAAGGCCCGCTGCGGCATACTTTGTCATTGACTTACTCCTTGCTAATCTCTCCTCCTGACCCTTCCCCCCCCTGACTTTTTGCTTAAGTGGGAGGCAGATTTGAACCTTACACTGTCCGAGCCCCAACGGGACAGAATACTCACCTTAGTTCATAGGTCCTCAGTGTGCTCCAACTTCCAAGAAGCAGGGTACAAGATACTTACCCGTTGGTACCGGGTGCCAGCCAGGCTTCATGCTATCTGGCCGAATGTTGACCCTCTGTGCTGGCGATGCGGCTCTGCCATTGGTACACACCTACACATCTTCTGGTCCTGTCCGGTTTTATCTCCTTTCTGGAGTACGGTCCGACAGGTAATCAAGAAGGTGACGGGGACCTCCTTTGAGCTTTCTCCGGCACTCTTCCTCCTGCATCATTGCCCGCTTCCCATTCATCTCTACAAGAAGTCCTTGTTAAGATTTCTGGTCATGGCTGCCAGAGCTTGTATCCCACTGCTTTGGAAGAAACCCTCGGCACCCCCGACATCCTTGTGGATAACGAAGGTGAATGACATTATGCACATGGAAGACTTAACATCTTCCCTTCACGAACAGAATGCCAAATTCACAACAACCTGGTTCGCTTGGTTGGAATTTAGGGGTTCCCATGATTATCTGAGGCTGGTGAGTGATGACACTCCAGACACTGGATAGACGATCCCCCCCCCGAAATGCCCGGTCTGGCCGATAGCTTTGGACCACTCGGACTAGGCCTGCCTGGGTGGTGGGGCGGGAGAGGCTACGCTCCATTCCCCTACCTTTCCCATCCCCATCCCTCCTCCCTTCTTTCCTCCCTCCTTCCTCCACCCTTCTTGCTCTTCTCACTGTTCTCTTCCCTCCCCGTCTAGCACCTATGCTTTCTCTTCTCCCCCTATGTTCTTCCTTTAAGGACAGGGGGGCCCCTCCTCGGAGGGAATCTATTTGGAAAAACTTGGTGGATCCGGGGTGGGGGTCGGGATGGGCCTCCTAACCTGGGGACGACCATCACGAATAGTAATAGTGACAGGGCACTTGTAGGGGGCATTGCTATAAACACGATGCAGATTGGTGTACACAGTTCGAGTCTCCTATTGGACATTGTTTAATTTAGGTAACAAATATGGTTTCTTTCATTTTTCTTCTCGCTCTGTCTTGATTGTCATTGTACGTCTCCGGGAGGCGGGGGGGTTGTCCCCGCACCTCCACTCTTGTTGATCCCAAAAATAAAGAATTTAAAAAAAAAGAAAATACGTCATAAATGAGATCAAAAAGTTAAATATATGTAAAACTAGGTATCAATAGAAACTACACATCTTTCCGCAAAAAATAAGCCCAAAACCAGCTCTGTTGCGCAAAAGATAAGAATGATATGGATCTTGCAATGTGGCGACAGTTTTTGCTACGAAGATAGTTTCCATTGCGCCAAAGTGGTAATAGTTAAAAAAAAAACTACACAAATTTAGTATCGCCGTAACCATAATGACCCAGAGAATACATGTATTATGTTATTAGTGACCGCTGATACGGATTTCTACGGGAGTCACTAATGGGCTCTATTCTGCTGCCATCAGCTCTTTATGGAGATGGCACAGAATAGTGCATCGGTGCCAGTAAGGCCCGCAGAGTGTGGTGGGGTCAGTCCCGGTTGGTCCCCACACCGCAGGGCTGTGGAGTCGGAGCTAGTTTTGGCTGGAGTTGGAGTCGGAAAAAAAAATATACCGACTCCAGTTTAAAAAAAATCTTTAAAAAATGTAGAATTTAATTTTGATATGAATTTTACAAGTTTTGCTCGTGAATATATATTACTAGAAAATGTACCCAGCGCTGCCCGGGTATAAAGTGTCAGTGTGTTAATTAGATTTGTTCTAAGGTGCCCAGGAGGCCAAGCTAAAGGTATTGTTTCATCTGAGTTAATCAGTGGAATTAGTATATACCTGTAGTGCATAGTTGGCGGGGTTCTGTATACCCACAATGTATAGTTTTTAGGTGTCTAGCATATCTGTAGTGCATAGTTGGGGGGGCTGTATACCTATAGTGTATAGTTGGGGGGGTCCTGTATACCTGTAATGTGTAGTTGGGGGGGGGGCTGTATACCTGTAGTGTATAGTTGAGGGAGGTCCTGTATACCTGCAGTGTACAGTTGGTGAAGGTCCTGTATACCTGTACTGTATAGTTCGGGGGTCCTGCATACCTGTAGTATATAGTTGGTGCTGTATACCTGTAATGTATAGTTGGTGGAGGTCTTGTATACCTGTAGTTTATGGTTTGAGGGTCCTGTATACCTGTAGTGTATAATTGGTGGAGGTCTTGTATACCTGTAGTATATATTTCGGGGGTCCTGTATACCTGTAGTGCATAGTTTGAGGGTCCTATATAACTGTAGTATAGAGTTGTTGGAGGTCCTGTATACCTGTAGTGTATAGTTTGGGGTCCTATATACCTGTAGTATATAGTTGGTGGAGTTCGTTTATACCTATAGTATATAGCTTTGGGGTCCTGTATACATGTAGTATAGAGTTGGTGAAGGTGCTGTATACCTGTAGTATAGAGTTGGTGTAGGTCCTGTATACCTGTAGTGTATAGTTTGGGGTCCTATATACCTGTAGTATATAGTTGGTGGAGTTCCTGTATACCTGTAGTGTATTGTTTTGTGGTCATGTATACCTGTAGTGTATAGTTTGGGGTCCTGTATACCTGTAGTATATAGTTGGTGGAGGTCCTGTATACCTGTAGTGTATAGTTTGGGGTCCTATATACCTGTAGTGTAAAGTTTGGGGTCCTGTATACCTGTAGTATATAGTTGGTGGAGGTCCCGTGCACCTGTAGTGTATAGTTTTGGGGTCCTGTATACCTGTAGTGTCCTGTATACCGGCAGGGTCGTATTTACCATAAGGCACCCATGGTCTGGTGCGTAGGGTAGCACCTTGCAGAGGGGCAGTACCCTCCCGTTCAGACTTGCCAGAAAATCTGGTGTCTTTTCGAGGGGGGTATGGCGGTATTGGTCAGGTCTGGTATAGCTGTGTTATTTAGTCACAGTATGGCTGTATTGGTCAGGTCTGGTATGACAGTGTTATCCAGTCACAGTATGGTGGTATTGGTCATGTCTAGTATGGCGGTGTTCTCCAGTCACAGTATGGCGGTATTGGTCAGGTGTTGTATGGCAGTGTTATCCAGTCACAGTATGGCAGTATTGGTCAGGTCTGGTATGGTATGGCAGTGTTATCCAGTCATAGTATGGCGGTATTGGTCAGGTCTGGTATGGCAGTGTTATCCAGTCACAGTATGGCGGTATTGGTCAGGTGTGGTATGACAGTGTTATCCAGTTACAGTATGGCGGTATTGGTCAGGTCTGGTATAGCAGATTTTTCCAGTCATAGTATGGTGGTATTGGTTAGGTGTGTTATGACAGTGTTATCCAGTCACAGTATGGCGGTATTGGTCATGTCTGGTATGACAGTGTTATTCAGCACAGTATGGGGGTATTGGTCAGGTCTGGTATGGCAGTGTTATCCAGTCACAGTATGGCGGTATTGGTCAGGTCTGGTATGACAGTATTATCCAACACAGTATGGCGGTATTGGTCAGGTCTGGTATGACAGTGTTATTCAGCATAGGATGGTGGTATTGGTCAGGTCTGGTATGGCAGTGTTATCCAGTCACCGTATGGTGGTATTGGTCAGGTCTGGTATGACAGTGTTATCCAGCACAGTATGGCGGTATTGGTCAGGTCTGGTGTGGCAGTGTTACCCAGTCACAGTTTGGTATACCTGTAGTGCCCTGTATATACATGTACTGTATAGATGGAGTAGGAGGTCCTGTATACATGTACTGTATAGATTGAGTAGGGGGCCCTGTATATACATGTACAGTATAGATGGAGTAGGGGGCCCTGTATATACATGTACAGTATAGATGGAGTAGGGGGTCCTGTGTACATGTACTGTATAGATGGAGTAGGGGGTCTACCAGTTATTACTGTGGATGTTGTGAGGCAGCTTCCCTAGCAACCATTACTCCCTATGAAAATGAAAGCAGTAATCCTATTGGTTGCTAAGGCTTCAACTGCCGTGTCTGCTGCAGCTAATTATATCACCTGTGTTTGCAGTGAGGAGATTTTCCCATTCATCTTTATGGGGCGCTCTTTCCCCTCCCCCTCCCCTCCTGTACATCTGGCGGGGACGGGACATTCGCAATAACCTTCCCGGGCACCCAATGTATCTGTGTGCCAAATTTGGGGTCAAACGGTTCAGGCGTTTGGAAGTCCATTTGGGACAGACAGACAGACAGACAGACTTTCATTTTTATTATATAGACTAGAAAATGTACCCGGCGCTACCCGGGTATAAAGTGTCAGTGTGTTAATTAGATTTGTTCTAAGGTGCCCAGGAGGCCAAGCTAAAGGTATTGTTTCATCTGAGTTAATCAGTGAAATTAGTGTATACCTGTAGTGCATAGTTGGAGGTGTTCTGTATACCCACAATGTATAGTTTTTAGGGGTCTCGCATATCTGTAGTGTATAGTTGGGGGGGTCCTGTATACCTGTAATGTGTAGTTGGGGGGCTGTATACCTGTAGTGTATAGTTGAGGGAGGTCCTGTATACCTGCAGTGTATAGTTGGTGAAGGTCCTGTATACCTGTACTGTATAGTTTGGGGGTCCTGTATACCTGTAGTATATAGTTGGTGCTGTATACCTGTAATGTATAGTTGGTGGAGGTCTTGTATACCTGTAGTATATAGTTCGGGGGTCCTGTATACCTGTAGTGCATAGTTTGAAGGTCCTGTATAACTATAGTATAGAGTTGGTGGAGGTCCTGTATACCTGTAGTGTATAGTTTGGGGTCCTATATACCTGTAGTATAGAGTTGGTGAAGGTGCTGTATACCTGTAGTATAGAGTTGGTGGAGTTCCTGTATACCTGTAGTGTATAGTTTTGGGGGCCTGTATACCTGTAGTGTATAGTTTGGGGTCCTGTATACCTGTAGTATATAGTTGGTGGAGGTCCTGTATACCTGTAGTGTATAGTTTTGGGTTCCTGTATACCTGTAGTATATAGTTGGTGGAGGTCCCATGCACCTGTATTGTATAGTTTTGGGGTCCTGTATACCTGTAGTGTCCTGTATACCGGCAGGGTCGTAATTTACCATTAGGCACCCATGGTCTGGTGTGTAGGGTAGCACCTTGCAGAGGGGCAGTACCCCCCCGTTCAGACTTGCCAGAAAATCTGGTGTCTTTTCGAGGGGGGTATGGCGGTATTGGTCAGGTCTGGTATGGCAGTGTTATTTAGTCACAGTGTGTCGGTATTGGTCATGTCTGGTATGGCGGTATTAGTTAGGTCTGGTGTGGCAGTGTTCTCTAGTCACAATGTGGCGGTATTGGTCAGGTCTGGTATAGTGGTGTTATCCAGTCACAGTATGGCGGTATTGGTCAGGTGTGGTATGGCAGTGTTATCCAGTCACAGTATGGCAGTATTGGTCAGGTCTGGTATGGCAGTGTTATCCAGTCATAGTATGGCGGTATTGGTCAGGTCTGGCAGTGTTATCCAGTCACAGTATGGCGGTATTGCTCAGGTCTGGTATAGCAGTTTTTTCCAGTCATAGTATGGTGGTATTGGTCAGGTGTGTTATGACAGTGTTACCCAGTCACAGTATGGTAGTATTGGTCAGGTCTGGTGTGGCAGTGTTATCCAGTCATGGTATGGTGCTATTGGTCAGGTCTGGTATAGCGGTGTTATCCAGTCACAGTATGGCGGTATTGGTCAGGTCTGATATGATGGTGTTATCCAGTCACAGTATGGTGGTATTGGTCAGGTCTGGCAGTGTTATCCAGTCACAGTATGGCGGTATTGGTGAGGTCTGGTATAGCAGTTTTTTCCAGTCATAGTATGGTGGTATTGGTCAGGTGTGTTATGACAGTGTTACCCAGTCACAGTATGGCGGTATTGGTCAGGTCTGGTATGGCAGTGTTATTTAGTCACAGTGTGTCGGTATTGGTCATGTCTGGTATGGAGGTGTTATCCAGTCACAGTATGGCAGTATTGGTCAGGTCTGGTGTGGCGGTGTTCTCCAGTCACAATGTGGCGGTATTGGTCAGGTCTGGTATAGTGGTGTTATCCAGTCACAGTATGGCGGTATTGGTCAGGTGTGGTATGGCAGTGTTATCCAGTCATAGTATGGCAGTATTGGTCAGGTCTGATATGGCAGTGTTATCCAGTCATAGTATGGCGGTATTGGTCAGGTCTGGCAGTGTTATCCAGTCACAGTATGGCGGTATTGGTCAGGTCTGGTATAGCATTTTTTTCCAGTCATAGTATGGTGGTATTGGTCAGGTGTGTTATGACAGTGTTACCCAGTAATAGTATGGTAGTATTGGTCAACTCTGGTGTGGCGGTGTTATCCAGTCATGGTATGGTGGTATTGGTCAGGTCTGGTATAGCGGTGTTATCCAGTCACAATATGGCGGTATTGGTCAGGTCTGATATGATGGTGTTATCCAGTCAGTCACAGTATGGTTGTATTGGTCAGGTCTGGTGTGGCGGTGTGACCCAGTCACGGTATGGTAGTATTGGTCAGATCCAGTATGGCGGTGTTATCCAGACACAGTGTGGCGGTATTGGTCAGGTCTGGTATGGCAGTGTTATCCAGTCACAGTATGGCGGTATTGGTCAGGTCTGGTTTGGCAGTGTTATCGAGCACAGTATGGCTGTATTGGTCAGGTCTGGTGTGGCAATGTTACCCAGTCACAGTTTGGTATACCTGTAGTGCCCTGTATATACATGTACTGTATAGATGGAGTAGGGGGTCCTGTATATACATGTACTGTATAGATGGAGTAGGGGCCCTGTATATACATGTACAGTATAGATGGAGTAGGGGGCCCTGTATATACATGTACAGTATAGATGGAGTAGGGGGCCCTGTATATACATGTACAGTATAGATGGAGTAGGGGGCCCTGTATATACATGTACTGTATAGATGGAGTAGGGGGTCTACCAGTTATTACTGTGGATGTTGTGAGGCAGCTTACCTAGCAACCACAACTCCCTGTGAAAATGAAAGCTGTAATCCTATTGGTTGCTAAGGCTCCAACTGCCGTTTTCACTGGGCAAAGCTGCAGCTAATTATATCACCTGTGTTTGCAGTGAGGAAATTTTCCCATTCATCTTTATGGGGCGCTCTTTCCCCTCCCCCTCCCCTCCTGTACATCTGGCGGGGACGGGACCTTCGCTAAAACCTTTCCGGGCACCCAATGTATCTGTGTGCCAAATTTGGGGTCAAACGGTTCAAGCGTTTGGAAGTCCATTTGGGACAGACAGACAGAAGGACAGACTTTTATATCACTGTGTGACCCCTCTCTATATCACTATGTGTGACCCCTCTCTATATCACTATGGCTGACCTCTATATCACAGGTATCTGGCATTGTTAGCAGTGTTTCTTTAACCCCTTCGTGCTGCAGCTAGTTTGGGCCTTAATGACCAGGCTAATTTTTCAAAATCTGACCTGTCTCACTTTATGCTCTTATAGCTCAGTGATGCTTTAACGTATGCTAGCGATTCTGAGATTGTTTTTTTTCGTCACATATGGCACTTTATGTTAGTGGCAAAATTTGGTCACTACTTTGTGTGTTTTTTGTGAAAAACATCAAAATATCATGAAAAATTAAAAAAATTTGCATTTTATGAACTTTGAAATTCTCTGCTTCTAAAAAAAGAACGTTGTAGCACATAAATTAGTTACTAAGTCACATTACCAATATGTCCTCTATTCTGGCATAATTTGGTAAACATATTTTACTTTTTTAGGGTGTTATGGGGCTTAGAAATTTATCAGCAAATTATCACATTTTCGTGAAAGTTTCCAAAACTGATATTTTTAGGGACCAGTTCTTTTTTAAAATGGATTTAGAAGTCTGGTATCCTGAAAACCCCCATAAGTGACCCCATTTTGGAAACTAGACACCTTAAAGAATTAATCTAGGGGTATAATGAGCATTTTAGCCCTACAGGGGCTGGAGGAAAGTATTCACAATTAGGCAGTAAAAAAATGGAAAATTAAAATTTTCCAATAATATATATGTTTAGATTAAAGTTTCTCATTTTCAAAAGGAACATGAGAGAAAAAGCACCCCAAAATTTGTAACGCATGTTCTCTTGAGTACAACGGTACCCCATATGTGGGCGTAAACCACTGTATGGGCACACAGCCGGGCTCAGAAGGAAGGGAGTGCCAATTAGCTTTTTCAATGCAGATTTTGCTGAAGAAGTTTCTGAGCGCCAGGTGCGTTTGCAGTGCCCCTGTAGTGTCAGCAGAGAGAAAAACCCCCATAAGTCACCCCATTTTGGAAAGTGCACCCCTCAAAGAATTCATCTTGGTGTGTGGTGACCATTTTGACCCCACAGGTATTACAGGAAAGTATTCAAAAGAAGACAATAAAAATGAAAAACTCGAATTCTTCCAATAATATGTTCCTTTAGTTTGAAATTTCTCAATTTCACGAGGAACAGGAGAGAAATGTCACCCCAATATATGTAACGCAGGTTCTCCTGAGTAGAACGGTACTCCATATGTGGGCATAAACCACTGCATGGGCACACAGCCGGGCTCAGAAAATCTGTAACGCAGGTTCTTCTGAGTAAAACGGTACCTCATGGGCAACCTGAGGTGGTTACAGGTAATCTGGGGTCGTTACGGACAACATAGGGTGGTCACGGGCAACCTGCTGTGGTTACGGCAACGTGGGGTGGTTACAGGCAACGTGGGGTGGTTACGGGCAACGTGTGGTGGTTATGGGCAACGTGTGGTGGTTATGGGCAACCTGCAGTGCTTACAGACAATCTGGGGTGGTTACGGGCAATGTGGGGTGGTTACGGATAAACTGAAGTGCTTATAGGTAATCTCGGGTGGGTTCCTGTAATCTGGCATGGTTACCGCAATTTGGAGGGGGTCATTGGCAATTTGGGGTGGTCAGAGGCAACGTGTGGTGGTCAGAGGCGACGTGGCATGGTCAGAGGCGACGTGGCGTGGTCAGAGGCGACGTGGCGTGGTCAGAGGCGACGTGGCGTGGTCAGAGGCGACGTGGCGTGGTCACGGGCAACCTGCTGTGGTCATGGGAAACCTGCTGTGGTCAGGGGCAACCTGCTGTGGTCACGGGCAACCTGCTGTGGTTACGGCAACCTGTGGTGGTTACAGGCAACGTGGGCTGGTTACAGGCAACGTGGGCTGGTTACGGGCAATCAGCTGTGCTTACAGACAATCTGGGGTGGTTACGGGCAACGTGGGGTGGTTACGGGCAACCTGCAGTGCTTACAGACAATCTGGGGTGGATACGGGCAACGTGGGGTGGTTACGGGCAACCTGCAGTGCTTGCAGACAATCTGGGGTGGTTACGGGCAACCTGCAGTGCTTACAGACAATCTGGGGTGGATACGGGCAACGTGGGGTGGTTATGGGCAACCTGCAGTGCTTACAGACAATCTGGGGTGGTTACGGGCAACGTGGGGTGGTTACGGGCAATGTGGGGTGGTTACGGATAAACTGAAGTTCTTATAGGCAATCTGGGGTGGGTACCTGTAATCTGGCATTGGCACCGCAATCTGGAGGGGGTCATTGGCAATTTGGGGTGGTCAGAGGCGACGTGCGGTGGTCAGAGGCATTGTGGCGTGTCAGAGGCAACGTGCGGTGGTCAAAGGCATCGTGGCGTGGTCAGAGGCAACGTGCGGTGGTTACGTGCAATCTGGGGGGTTACATGTAATCTGGCGAGATTACGTGGAACTTGGAAGGGTTACAGACAATCTGGGATTGTTACTGATAAACTGAAGTGCTTATAGGTAATCTGGGGGGGTTACGGGCAATCTGGAGGGGGTCACTGGCAATTTGGGGTGGTTACGGGCAACGTGCGGTGGTTACGGGCAACGTGCGGTGGTTACGGGCAACGTATGGTGGTTACGCCAACGTGCGGTGGTTGCGGCCAACGTGCGGTGGTTGCGGCCAACGTGCGGTTGTTATGGGCAACGTGCAGTGGTTACGGGTAATCTGGGGGGGGTTAGGGGTAATTTGGGAGTAAACTGCAATTATTACTATAATAAAAAGTGTGTGTTTTATTTTTTTGTATGTTTGTCACTTTTTGTACTTTATACATTCATTTTCACTGTATTACTATGATTACTGTGATATTTTCTATCACAGTAATCATAGTTCAATGACAGAGACCAAATTGGTCTCTGTCACTTTAAATTTTCAGAGCTGGCTGATTGTGGAGCGCATGCGCACTTTAAAACCAGACAGGTCGTCGAGGAGGAAGGAGCTCCAGGATCAGGTAATGTAAAAGGGGTAGGGGGGTGACTGGAGGACAGGGGTGACGGGGGGGGGGGGGTAGGGGGCGACTTGGGGGTTGGGGGGGACATCACCTTTTATCCCCTGTCACCAATCATTTATGATGACAGGGGATAAAAAGTGCCGGGATGCACGTGGCACAAGCGATTAGCGGTATATAGTATATACCGCTGATCGCTTGTACCGGGACCCCACAGGGGGATCCCCGATCACTTCCCCATGCTCTCGGCTACCTCCGGTGGCGGAGAGCATGGGGTTTTCATTCATTTTAACTTTTCCATAGCTGTGAACAGACATTAGTCTGTTCACAGCGATGGCGGCGTAGATTCACGGCGGGGGGGGAGATGAAAGGCGGCGGTGGCGGCACCGGTAATCCGTTTTACCGACGGCTGCCGCTATAACGTTAATAGCGGCGATCGTCGGTAAGGGGAGGGGGGGCGGGACGGACCCCACACACTGCCCCAACCCCTCAGCTACCTCCGGTAGCTGGGGGGATGGGGTGGGGGCTGTCCCGGCCCCGCAGCCTTATTCTCTGCCATCCCCGTAAAAAGCTGATGGCAGCAGAATAAGGACCCTTAGTGACCGCCGTAAAAAGCCGTATCGGCGGTCACTAAGGGGTTAAAGGGAACCTGTCACCCCCCATGCCGGGGTGACAGGCTCCCGACCCCCCGTTAGAGCCCCCTATACTTACCTAATCCCGCCGGGTCCCGCTTCTGGAGGTGGTCGGGTGATGAAGATCTCAGCCGCTGCAGCCCGGCGCGCGCGCTGAGAGATGAGTCCAACGCTCATAGAGAATGACGGAGCGCTGGACTCTCCCCTTTAAGTATGATGAATATTTGGTTAGAAACATAGAAGATTGTCAGCAGGAAAAGACCACCTGCTCCATCTAGTCTAGTTGTGAGTTGTTCAGGACATGAAGACTGGAGACTGGCTGCATCCACTGCACACACAGGAGAATCTGCTGTATATACAGTATTCCTTTATTCCCTCAGAAGTCGCCCCAGGATCATGTAGGACATTAGGGAGAAGCTGCTGAGCCAGTGTGATAAATAACTCCCCTGGTATATGACCGGCCATTTATGAAGGAGTCGGGAGTCTGAGTCGGTCCTGATAAAATTCAGGAGTCGGAGTTGGAGTCGGAGCTGCGGCTTACCGACTCCACAGCCCTGATTAACAGAATAACAGTGGCCACTGGTAATGGGCATTGCCGGCGCAGCTGAACGCTTTTATCTCTTCTCACCGTGAAAACATGTACCCCCACCCTGTCCCCAGGATTACCCCTCCCCTCCCTGAGCGGCCATCTGATCCAAGATGGCGGCCGCCATCACTGTGAACAGACTCTGTTCACAGTGATGGGTTCCTAAAAATGATCAAAGCCTCATTCTTTCCACCACCGGAGGTGGCAAAGAGCAGGAGGCAAGATCTGGGACCACCCTGTGTGGTCCCAGTACAAGCGGTCAGTGGTATATACTATATACCGCTGATTGCTTGTTCCAAATGCTGCCGGCACTTTTTATCCCCTGTCACCAAAGTCAAGTGCCCCGGATTACTCATAACCACTCCAGTTTACCTGTAACTGCTCAGATTGCCTGTCACCACCCCAGATTGCCACAGACTGACCATAACCACCCCAGATTGCACGTAACCACCCCAGATTGCCTGTAACCACCCTAAATAGCCTGTAAACACCCCCAGATTGCCCATAACCACACCAGATTGCCCGTAACCACCCCAGATTGCCTGTCACCACACTGGATAGCCAGTAAATGCCCCAAGATTGTCCATTACCACCCCAGATAGCCAGTAAACACCCACTGAGCCTGACTGTGTGCCCATACAGTGGTTTATACCCATATATGGAGTACCATTGTACCCAGGAGAACCTCCCTTACAAATTTTGGGGTGCGTTTTCTCCCCTGTTCCTAGTGAAATTGAGAAATTTCAAACTAAACAAACATATTATTGGAAAAAATCAATGGTTTCATTTTTACTGTCTACTTTTGAACACCCCAAGATGTATTCTTTGAGGGGTGTACTTTCCAAAATGGGATGACTTTTGGGGGTGTTCTATTCTGCTGACACTACAGGGGCACTGCAAACACACCTGATGCTCAGAAACGTCTTTAGAAAAATCTGCACTGAAAATGCTAATTGCCTTTCTTTCTGAGCCCCGCTGTGTGCCCATACAGTGGTTTATATATGGGGTACCATTGTACTCAGGAGAAACTGCATTACAGATTTTGGGGTGAGTTTTCTCCCCTGTTCCTCGTGAAATTGAGATACTTTAACCCCTTAAGGACCGGGCCTGAAATGGCCTTAAGGACCGGAGCAAATTTTATGAATTTGACCAGTGTCACTTTATTCATTAATAACTTCGGGATGCTTTTACCTATCCGGCTGATTCTGAGATTGTTTTCTCGTGACATATTGTACTTCACATTTCTTGTAAATTGGAGTCGATACTTATAACGAATCTTTATGAAAAAACCCAAAATAGCGTGAAAAATTGTGAAAAAATGCATTTTTCCAACTTTAAAACTTTTCTGCTTATACAGAAAATGGTTATACCACATAAATTATATATTAAATAGCATTAGCAACATGTCTACTTTATGTTGGCGGCATTTATTAAACTATCTTTCATTTTTTTTAGACAATAGGAAGCTTAAAACATTAGCAGCAAATTTCCAAATTTTCAGTAAAATTTCAAAATCAGATATTTTTAGGGAACTGTTCAGGTTTAAAGTGTATTTGAGGGGACTGTGTGTTAGAAAGCCTCACGAAGCACCCCATTTCAGAAACTGCACCCCCTAAACTCTGCAAAAGCACATCCAGAAAGTTTTTTAACCCTTTAGGGGAGTCACAGAAATAAAAGCTAAGTGTGTAAGAAATTTGAAAATTTTAATTTTCTGTGCAGAGATTTTATTGTAATCCAATATTTTTCATAATTATAAACCTATTACCAGAGAAATGCACCCCAATATTGATTGCCCCATTTCTGCAGTTTATAGAAATACCCCATATGTGGCCCTATTGCGCTATTTGACGCAACCACAAGCCTCAGATATAAGGGAGCGCCTAGTGAATTTCAATGGCTCCGTTATTTTTGGTCATTTTTGACTGTACCACTTCAGGTTGGCAGAGGCTCTGGGGTGCCAAAACCTAAAAAACACCCCTAAAGGGACACCATTTAGAAAACTACACCCCTCAAGGAATCTAACAAGGGGTGCGGTGAGCATCTGGACCCCACAGGTGCTTCACAGATTTTCCAAACAATATGGCTTGAAAAAAGACTAAAGTATTTTTTACACTAAAATGTTGTTCTAGCCTTCAATTTTTCATTTTCACAAAGGGATAAAAGGAAAAAAAAAACACAAAACATGTAGCGCAGTTTCTCCCGAGTACGGAAATACCCCACATGTGGACATAAAGTGCCAAGCGGGCGCAGGACGAGCCTCCAAAGGGAAGGAGCGCCAATTGGCTTTTGGAAGCTGGATTTCACTGGAATGGATTTCAAGGGCCATGTCGCATTTACAGAGCCCTCGTGCTGCCAAGACACTGGAAACCCCCCACAAGTGACCCCATTCTGGAAACTACACCCCTCAAGGAATCTAACAAGGGGTGCAGTGAGCATATGGACCCCACTGGTGACGGGCACAAATGTGGAAAAATGTGACGTGAAAGTGAAAATTTTCATTTTTTCACTTTCATGGCACAAATGTGCCCATCATCCAGGGGTCCATATCCTCACTGCACCCCTTGTTAGATTCCTTGAGGGGTGTAGTTTCCAGAATGGGGTCACTTGTGGGGGGTTTACAGTGTTTTGGCAGCACAAGGGCTCTGTAAATGCGACATGGCGTTCATCATCCATTCTAGCCAAATCCAACCTCTAAAATCCAAATGGCGCTCCTTCCCTTCAGAGGCTTGCCCTGCACCCACATGGCGCTTTATGTCCACATGTGGGGTATTTACGGACTCGGGGGAAATTGCTCTACACATTTTGTGTTTTTTTTTCTCTTTTAACCCCTTGTGAAAATGATAAATTCAAGGCTAGACCAACATTATAGTGTAAAAAATTTAATATTTCATTTTCACGCCACATTGTTCCACATTTGTGCCCGTCACCAGTGGGGTCCATATGCTGACTACACCCCTTGTTACATTCCTTGAGGGGTGTAGTTTCCATAATAGGGTCACTTGTGGGGGGTTTAACTGTCTTGGCAACACAGGGGCCTTTTGAATGCAACATGGCCCCTCGAAATCCATTCCATCCAAATCCAGCCTTCAAAAACCAAATGGCGCACCTTCCCTTTGGAGGCTTAAACTGCACCCGCATGGCGCTTTATGTCCACATGTGGGGTATTTCCGTACTCAGGGGAAATTGCTCTACACATTGTGTTTTTTTTTATCTTTTAACCCCTTGTGAAAATGAAAAAATCAAGACAAGATCAATGATTTAGAGTAAAAATTTAAAAAAAATTACACTAAATGTTGGTCTAGCCTTGATTTTTTTCCATTTCCACAAGGGGTTAAAAAAGAAAATGAACACAAAACGTGTAGGGTAGTTTCCCCTGAGTACGAAAATACCCCACATGTGGACATAATTTGCCATATGGGCACAGGGCAAGTCACCAAAAGGACAGAGCGCCATTTAGAGGCTGGAATGGGGGATGGAGGCCATGTCGCAATTACAAAGCTCCTGTGCTGCCAGAACAGTAGAAACCCCCGACAAGTGACCCAATTCTGGAAACTACACCCCATAAGGAATCTAACAAGGGGTGCAGTGAGCATATGGACCCCACTAGTGATGGGCACATGTGTAGGACATGTGCCGTGAAAATAAAAAATACCATTTTTTTCATTTTCACGTCCCAAATGTGGCCGTCACCAGGGGGCCATATACCCGCTGCCCCACTTGTTAGATTCCTTATGGGGTGTAGTTTCCAGAATGGGGTCACTTGTGGGGGGTTTCTACTGTCCTGGCCGCACAGAGGCTTTGTAATTGCATCATGGCATCCTCTAATGGGAATGGCGGCCATACCTATTTAGCTGGGGAAAAGGGACAATTCTAATTTATTTGGGGGTATTAGGCCAATTATTAGTTTATAAGGTTGGAAAATGACAGGTGTCCATCAAATTCAACCTGTGTTGATCCAGAGGAAGGCAAAAACCCCTCGTGAGGCAGACGACAGTAGCCTCATCACAGGGGAAAAATTCCTTCCCGACTCCATATTGGCGATCAGAATAATCCCTGGATCAACGTGACCCCTGAAATAGGAATAAGGGACAGAATTTAGATAATGTAGAAACCCAGTGACGTGTGGTGCACCTTGGAGCGATCCAGTATGCAGAGGCCGGGGGGATCAGGACAGGTGTCACACTGGAAAATGGTGTCCTTCCTGATCCCCCTGTTACCCCACACTCTGCACTTCTTCTGGGGTCTCCCTTTCTCCAGTGTGGGGGACGTCACCTGGAAAATGTTGTCCTGGTGCGATCCGGGGTCCTTCATATCCAGAAGCGCTGGGTCCGCTCCATGGCTGCTAAATATTAGGGTTCTATTACTGCTTCTGATATGTTCGGATCGTGCCGCAAGCTACAGTAGCTCGGGCAGCGAGGGACCGGAAGAGGGGGTGCTGGTATAAAAGTTATCCCCGTACAGGTGGTGACCTTTATCCAGCAGTGGGATGATCAGTTCCCGGACGATCTTCCCACTTGTTCCGAGGATGGGGGGGGAGGGGGCATCTGGGGGCTGGATTCGAGTGTCCCTTCCTTCATACACTCTAAGGGTACGTGCACACTGCGGAATCGCGAAGGATAACCCTTTGTGCATTCCGCAGTTGGCACCCGCCGGCGGACTGATGCAGGCGCACGTCTCCGTCCGTGTCGTAGACTCCATTCTATGCACGGGCGGATTCCGCTCTGCGTCCAACGTGTTGATGGAATGACGGATGATGGAATCCGCCCATGCATAGGATAGAGTCTATGACACGGGCGGAGACGTGTTCCTGCATCAGTCCGCCGGCGGGTGCCAGCTGCGGAATGCACAAAGGGTTATCCTTCGCCATTCCGCAGTGTGCACGTACCCTAAATCTGTAAGTGTACCCTGAGGTACTCTCACAGAGTTTGTAGAATTTCACGCCATACCGTCATCTCTTATTGGGACGGTACTGGCGGAAAAGACGTGTCTGGGGGGCAGCGTACGCTACGCTACTCCCAGACACGTCACTGGATGATGAGGAGGATGAGGATGAATGGAGGAACAAAGGACCCCCCATTCATCCTCACTGGCTGTTTCGGTGTCGGAGGCAATAATAACGTATGCGTCCGACACCGAAAACACCCTGGGGGCCACTTTTATATAGGGATTGGTATATGGGGTATGTAGTGGTGTAGTGTAAAACTTTATTCAATGTAGTGTGGTGTAATGTAGTGTTTTTTTACGTGTTTTTTACAGTAAGTATACAAAAAAAACCTACGCCAAAAATGGTGTTGCTGATAAATGCCGCACTTATGTTCGGCACTTATCAGCAGACCGTGGCAGTAGGATATAAAAAAAAACCACCCTACGCCAAAAAGGAGGAGTTGCTGATTAGCAGCGCACTTTCGTGCGATGCTGATCAACACTCAGCGGCGATAGGGTGCGGAAAATAGAAAAAAAAAAAATTGGGAAAAAAAAATTTTTTTTTACTACATTCTGAACATCCCTGTAGTGGCTGATACGTGTATTACACTTATCAGCCGCTAGGGGGCAGCAGAGCGCAAGATCCGAAAATAGACGACGCTGGAGCCGGAAAAATACGAAAAAAGACGACGCTGGAGCCGGAAAGAGACGATCGGGACTCACGGAAGAAGCCGAAGTCCCGTCAAGAGGAAGATGACGCCGGGAACCCGGAAGACGCCGATCAGGACCCCGGGACAGGTGAGTAATGTACAAATACCTGCTCCGGACCCCTCAGCTACCTAGCTGAGGGGTCCGGACCAGGTATTTATTACTTGTGGGGACTTTGATCGCCGTGAACGGCCGGCCGGCCGTTCACGGCGATCGGGACGGTGGTACCGTGACCACCATTACTTTTTACAGTAATGGCGGTCGGTGCCGTCCTCGGACAGCACCGACCGCCATTTTTTTCCGGGTCATCGGGCCACCGATGGCCCGGAAAGGTTCCGATCGCCGCTATGGGCTTATCAGCCAATAGCGGCGATCGTCGGCATGGGGGGGGGTTAACAACCCTCCATGCCGACAGGGAGAGATGGCCTGCTATGTATTATAGCAGGCTATCTCCCCCGATCGGGACCCGGCCGGCCGCGGCGCCCGTTTAAAGGGCTGACGTACCGGTACGTCATGGGTCCTTAAGTGACAGTGATCCATGACGTGCCGGTACGTCATGGGTCCTTAAGAGGTTAAAGTGTTACTGTCGTGAAATTTTTTTTTGCAGAAATCAATAGTCCAGGCGATTTTAAGAAACTTTGTAATTGGGTTTATTATCCGAAAAATGCATTTTTATCATGAAAAAGCAGTTTGAAGCTCTCCCCCCTGTCTTCATTGTTCTCCTATGGAGAGAGCTAAAGAAAAGACCAAAACAGGACAACAAAGAGTTAATCTACAAATCCCTCACAGGATATCTCCTGTGACAGTCACCAGTGACCTGTCTGAGCTCAGATTACAGCTGTCACCCAGCTCCGTGCCTGTAATCCTCTGTTATTTGCTTTCTGCTGCCGGCTAACTCCCTCCTTCCTCCTCCCCCCTCCCCTCTCCCTAGAGCAGACAGGGTACGTCTCCTGCAACAAGTCACAATTTTCAGATTTTTTGGAGTGGATGAAAAAGAGGAAGGAGGGGGGGACCTGGGAAAAGGCTTTTTACATGCAGATAATGGCAGATTTGGCTAATAAACCCAATTACAAAGTTTCTTAAAATCGCCTGGACTATTGATTTCTGCAAAAAAAAAAAAAAAAATACGACAGTGACTCTTTTACCCCTTCGTGCTGCAGCTAGTTTGGGCCTTAATGACCAGGCTAATTTTTCTAAATCTGACCTGTCTCACTTTATGCTCTTATAGCTCAGTGATGCTTTAACGTATGCTAGCGATTCCGAGATTGTTTTTTCGTGACATATGGCACTTTATGTTAGTGGCAAAATTTGGTCACTACTTTGTGTGTTTTTTGTGAAAAACATCAAAATATCATGAAAAATTTTAAAAATTAGCATTTTATGAACTTTGAAATTCTCTGCTTCTAAAAAAAGAAAGTCGTAGCACATAAATTAGTTACTAAGTCACATTACCAATATGTCTTCTTTATTCTGGCATAATTTGGTAAACATATTTTACTTTTTTAGGGTGTTATGGGGCTTAGAAATTTATCAGCAAATTATCACATTTTCGTGAAACAGATTTTTTTAGGGACCAGTTCTTTTTTTAAATGGATTTAGAAATCTGGTATCCTGAAAACCCCCATAAGTGACCCCATTTTGGAAACTACACACCTTAAAGAATTAATCTAGGGGTATAATGAGCATTTTAACCCTACAGGGGCTGGAGGAAAGTATTCACAATTAGGCAGTAAAAAAATGGAAAATTTTAATTTTCCAATAATATATACGTTTAGATTAAAGTTTCTCATTTTCTAAAGGAATATGAGACAAAAAGCACCCCAAAATTTGTAATGCAGGTTCTCTTGAGTACAACGGTACCCCATATGTGGGCGTAAACCACTGTATGGGCACACAGCGGGGCTCAGAAGGAAGGGAGCGCCAATTAGCTTTTCCAATGCAAATTTTGCTGAAGAAGTTTCTGAGCGCCAGGTGCGTTTGCAGTGCCCCTGTAGTGTCAGCAGAGAGAAAAAACCCCATAAGTCACCCCATTTTGGAAAGTACACCCCTCAAAGAATTCATATTGGTGTGTGGTGACCATTTTGACCCCACAGGTATTACAGGAAAGTATTCAAAAGAAGACAGTAAAAATGAAAAACTCGAATTCTTCCAATAATATGTTCGTTTAGTTTGAAATTTCTCAATTTCACGAGGAACAAGAGGAAAAAAGTACCCCAAAATTTGTAACGCAGGTTCTCCTGAGTACAATGGTACCCCATATGTGGGCATAAACCACTGCATGGGCACACAGGAGGGCTCAGAAGGGAAGGAGCGCCAATTAGCTTTTTCAATGCAGATTTTGCTGCAGAAGTTTCCGAGCGCCAGGTGCGTTTGCAGTGCCCCTGTAGTGCCAGTGGAGTAAAATCTCGCCATAAGTCACTCCATTTTGGAAAGTGCACCCCTCAAAGTATTCATCTTGGTGTGTGGTGACCATTTTGACCCCACAGGTATTAGAGGAAAGTATTCAAAAGAAGACAGTAAAAATGAAAAACTCAAATTTTTCCAATATTATGTTCTTTTAGTTTGAAATTTCTCAATTTTATGAGGAACAAGAGGAAAAAAGTACCACAAAATTTGTAACGCAGGTTCTCCTAAGTGAAAAGGTACCTCATATGTGGGCATAAACCACTGCATGGGCACACAGGAGGGCTCAGAAGAAAGGAGCGCCAATTAGCTTTTTCAATGCAGATTTTGCTGAAGAAGTTTCCGAGCGCCAGGTGCGTTTGCAGAGCCCCTGTAGTGTCCGCAGAGTAAAATCTCCCAATAAGTCACCCCATTTTAGAAAGTGCACCCCTCAAAGAATTTATTTTGGGGTGTGGTGAGCATTTTGACCCCACAGGTGTTTGAGGAAAGTATTCAAAAGTAGACAGTAAAAATGAAAAACTCGATTTTTTCCAATAATATGTTCCTTTAGTTTGAAATTTCTCAATTTCTCGAGGAACAGGAGAGAAATGTCACCCCAATATATGTAAAGCAGGTTCTCCTGAGTAGAACGGTACCCCATATGTGGGCATAAACCACTGCATGGGCACACAGACGGGCTCAGAAAGGAAGGAGCGCCAATTAGCATTTTGAGTGCAGATTTTTCTGAAGAAGTTTCTGAGCGCCAGGTGCGTTTGCAGAGCCCCTGTAGTGTCAGCAGAATAGATTCCCCCCAAAAGTCACCCCATTTTGGAAAGTGCACCCCTCAAAGAATTCATCTTGGGGTGTGGTGACCATTTTTACCCCACAGGTATTAGAGGAAAGTATTCAAAATTGGCCAGTAAAAATGAAAAACTCTAATTTTTCCAATAATATGTTGGTTTAGTTTGAAATTTCTCAATTTGACGAGGAACGGGAGAGAAAACGTACCCCAAAATCTGTAACGCAGGTTCTCCTGAGTACAACGGTACCCCATATGTGGGCATAAACCACTGTATGGGCACACAGCAGGGCTCAGAAGGGAAGGAGCGCCAATTTACAGGAGCAAAACCGCAGCTAGTAATGGTTATTAGAATAGCGCAGTTACTAAAATAAAATAAAAATGAGATTACAGGTAATGTGGGGTGGTTACGGGCAACCAGGGGTGGTTATGGGCAACCTGAGGTGGTTACAGGTAATCTGGGGTGGTTACGGACAACATGGGGTGGTCACGGGCAACCTGCTGTGGTTACGGCAACCTGGGGTGGTTACAGGCAACGTGGGGTGGTTACGGGCAACCTGCAGTGCTTACAGACAATCTGGGGTGGTTACGGGCAACGTGGGGTGGTTACAGGCAATGTGGGGTGGTTACGGATAAACTGAAGTTCTTATAGGCAATCTGGGGTGGATACCTGTAATCTGGCATGGGCACCGCAATCTGGAGGGGGTCATTGGCAATTTGGGGTGGTCAGAGGCGACGTGCGGTGGTCAGAGGCGACGTGCGGTGGTCAGAGGCGACGTGCGGTGGGCAGAGGCGACGTGCGGTGGGCAGAGGCGACGTGGCGTGGGCAGAGGCGACGTGGCGTGGGCAGAGGCATCGTGGCGTGGGCAGAGGCAACGCGCGGTGGTTACGTGCAATCTGGGGGGGGGGTTACATGTAATCTGGCATGATTACGGGGAACCTGGGGGGGGTTATGTGCAACCTGGAAGGGTTACAGACAATCTGGGATTGTTACTGATAAACTGAAGTGCTTATAGGTAATCTGGGGTGAGTACATGTAATTTGGGGTGGTTACGGGCAATCGGGAGGGGGTCACTGGCAATTTGCGGTGGTTACGGGCAACGTGCGGTGGTTACGGGCAACGTGCGGTGGTTACGGGCAACGTGCGGTGGTTACGGGTAATCTGGGGAGGGGTTAGGGGTAATTTGGGAGTAAACTGCAATTATTACTATAATAAAAAGTGTATGTTTTATTTTTTTGTATGTTTGTCACTTTTTGTACTTTATACATTCATTTTCACTGTATTACTATGATTACTGTGATATTTTCTATCACAGTAATCATAGTTCAGTGACAGAGACCAAATTGGTCTCTGTCACTTTAAATTTTCAGAGTTGGCTGGTTGTGAAGCGCATGCGCACTTCATAACCAGCCAGGACGTCGAGGAGGACGGAGCTCCAGGAGCAGGTGAGTATATGGGGAAGGGGGGTGACTGGGGGACGGGGGTGACAGGGGGGGTGGGGGGGCGACTTGGGGGGTGGGGGGACATCACTTTTTATCCCCTGTCACCAATCATTTATGGTGACGGTGACGGGGATAAAAAGTGCCGGGAGCACATGGTACAAGCGATCAGCGGTATATAGTATATACCGCTGATCGCTTGTACCGGGACCCCACAGAGGGGGTCCTCGATCACTGCCCCATGCTCTCCGCTACCTCCGGTGGCGGAGAGCATGGGGCTTTCATTCATTTTAACTTTTCCATCGCTGTGAACCGACATTAGTCGGTTCACAGCGATGGCGGCCATCTTGGAAATGATGGCCGCCGGGGGAGGGGGGTTAGAGATCGCCCTACTAGGGGGGGCTGATCTGAGGTCTGGGGGACATTTATTTCATCTCCCCCCGCCGTAGATTCACGGCGGGGGGAGATGAAAGGCGGCGGCAGCATCGGTAATCCCCTTTACCGACGGCCGCCGCTATAACGTTAATAGCGGCGATCGTCGGTAAGGGGGGGGGGGCCGGGACGGACCCCACACACTGCCCCAACCCCTCAGCTACCTCCGGTAGCCGGGGCGATGGGGTGGGGGCCGTCCCGGCCCCGCAGCCTTATTCTCTGCCATCGCCGTAAAAAGCTGATGGCAGCAGAATAAGGACCATTAGTGACCGCCGTAAAAAGCCGTATCGGCGGTCACTAAGGGGTTAATCTAAACAAATATATTATTGGAAAATTTCTATTTTCCGTTTTTTTATGGCCTAAGGCCATGTTCACAAGCTGTATGAGACGGTCACGGAACGGCCAGTCTTTGAAAAGATCATCCTGACCGGTACTGCAGAGAACACGGCCGGTTACAGCGCAGTTTCTCTGCACTGTACTTTATGTTAAGCTGCGCTATTATGCAGCGTAACATAAAGTATCGATACCAGGAAATCCTGGTACTGAACCGTTTTTTCATTTGAAATATCGATAGTAGTATTGATATTTCGCTGCATCGTGCATCCCTAGTACACAGAGGAGGAGATCATGCACTTCTACGCACTGTGTAATTGTGTATAAAGCCCTGGGTGAATTTGCTTACTTACAGAGCTATCACCGAGGATATAGTAGCCCAGAAAGGTCCTTCTGAATTCTGATTAATATATTTAGAGACAGTACATCCAATCGAAGTGTTTCCCTTTAATAACATCATGCGACGTTTCAGCATACAAGCTTAAGAAAGGCTTCTATGCTGAAACGTCATGGTGTGAATAAGGAGAAACACTTCACTTGGATATGCTGTTTTTGAGCACCTTATTTTTACTTACAGATATGTTTCTTAGCTCTAAATATTGTAGGGATCTTCCCGGGGGATGGTGTGTTTGGACACAGTTCACAGCAGACTTGGACTTGTAAAATAACAGCTTGGCGTTTATTTGCAGCATAAACAGTCCATCAAACAAAATACAGCAGCACCGTGATTTAAGAATAAAACAAACAAAAAGGTCTTGCCCGTCTGGGCGCTTACTAACAGGTTAGCTCACCTATCTAACACTTATCACAGTGCGTCTTTCACCTGGATACCGCAGGGTATATATATGCTCCAGCAGAGGCTTTATTCCCAGGTTGCTCCCAAACAGACACCCAGGCTGATCACTCCTGGCTGAGAGCAAACACTGGATCCTCTGCAGGGCTTTTACCTTGTCAGGCTGATTAGGGTCAGAAACACCTGACCCCAAAACCTGACCTGGATCGGGGGGAAGGGAATGGCAAGTCCCACTACCAAAACCTACCTGCCATTCCATGTAAGTCCAGGCCCGGCAATAATAAATAATAGCTCAGCAGCATAACACTGCTGAGCACAGATGCCTCCTGGACTCACCATCTCACGCTATGTATTAACCTGGGTGAGATGTACATCCCCTCGAGCACTTTACCAGTGACCTGTCCACAATATATAGAATGAGAAAAAAGGTCAGGCACTCACCCATCAACGTGTCAATTTTCTTCTTTATTATTGTTCATAGAGAAATCATAAAAACGCAGGGAGAGGGAGCATGGCAAACAGGTCTCAGCGACGCACGTTTCGTGTCAAACAAACACTTCCTCTAGCTGATGATCATCAGCTAGAGGAAGTGTTTGTTTGACACGAAACGTGCGTCGCTGAGACCTGTTTGCCATGCTCCCTCTCCCTGCGTTTTTATGATTTCTCTATGAACAATAATAAAGAAGAAAATTGACACGTTGATGGGTGAGTGCCTGACCTTTTTTCTCATTCTATATATTTATGGATATCATCTAACTATCATTGAGCACCACACGGACGTGTATTGAGTGTGTCTATACAACTTCTACTAACACAGGAGCTGTAGTGCCGAGTTGCTTCTACTAGTTGGACTGTTTCTTAGCTCTGTCAGTGTATCTGTCCTGTAGTTTAATTGCTGAGCTAGCTACAGGACAGATAACTTCTTAGGGTAGATGACAGTGTAGCATGGGAGGGGGTTTAGATGGAAGATGCTAGGTAACAGAAGTAAGCATTTTGTCTGTAAGATATTTTAGAAAGTTTCTTATTCTGCCATCTTTCTTGTGTTTATTATCACACACTGACAAGCAGTAGATGAAGTTCTAACAGTTTCTACCTCGTTGTTTATTTTTTATTTCTCTCCTGAAGGTTTTTAGAACGAATAGAAGCAATCACGGACAACTATCTACATCCACCTTTCTACAGTTGGAATGGAAGTTGATAAATCTCAAATGGCAGAGAGAATATTGGACCTCACCATGGAGATCATCAGTCTCCTTACTGGAGAGGTGAGGATATGTATATGGAACAGAGGCATCACTGGTGACTATGGCTAGGTTCATACTGCGTTTATGCATTTTTGTGCATCGGTTTTGATCCGTTTTTCCATTGACTTCCATTGTAAAAAAACGGATCAAAACAGATCTGTTCTTTTTTAACGGACACAAAAGTAGTGTCAGCTACGTTTTTGTGTCCGTAAAAAAAAAAACGCATCCATTTTGAGCCGTTTTTTTTTTTTTTTTTTAATGGAAGTCAATGGTAAAACAGATCAAAACGGATGCACACAAATGCATCCGTTTTTTTAATCCGCTTTTTGAAAAAACGGATTGCAAAAATGCAGTGTGAACCTAGCCTTAAAGGGGTTGTCCGGCGATAAAAAATTATTCACAGAATAACACACATTACAAAGTTATACAACTTTGTAATGTATGTTATGTCTGTGAATGGCCCCCTTCCCCGTGTTTCCCCCCACCCACGCTAGACCCGGAAGTGTGGTGCATTATACTCACCGCATCTCGTGTCGTCCACGGTCTCCGATCCTCAGCAGTGACGTCTTCTTCGGGAGGCCGGCGGATCTTCCCGAGTGTCGGCAGCCCTCTGCAGCGTCATCCGAAGCTCAGCCGCGATTGGCTGAGCATAACTGTGCTCAGCCAATCGCGGCTGAGCAGCTGATGACGTGGCCGCGTCATCAGCCCTTTCAAATAGACGGTAGGGGAGAAAAATGGTCTGGAAAGTATCCTGGCTCTGTGGCAAAAGAGTTCTCCAGGTAGTATAGTACCTAGTTCATTAGCAAATAAAACCAATAATAACAATAAAAGGTTTCAGGTAGGTAAAAGTACATAAAACAATGATGCCTTTCGAGATAAGTATATATCCCTTCATCAGATAGTATACCATATTGTGGTATACAGATTGTGATGGTATGTGTAAGGGCTGCTGTGTAGATATGGCCAGGGGTCAAAATACAGTTAATACATGTACTGTATATATGTTATGTAAAAATTATAGTATATAAAATCAGTGGTGGCCTTACACTGGTTGGCTATAATACTACTGTTACATCCCATTGACAGTATTTACCTTTGCAGTGAGCAGCATCTCATTGAGAGGAAAGCAATATAGATAGCATCTGTGTTATTTCTCCATGGATAGGCTGATTGGGGAGCTTCCATAAGTGCGGCCTTTCCAGTGAGGTGCAGGATACCAAGCTTGTTTAGGATATTACTCAGTTGACCATCAGAAATTTGAGGATTTATCCTCTAGACCTGTTAAAAAAAAAATCAATTTATATTGACCATATTTGGTTCTAAACAAAATAGCACTAACCCTGAGTTTGGGCTGTAATCTTGCGACTGAAAAAGTAAGGCTCTTTTGGGAATTTCATGACTTTGCTTTTTTCATAAAACCTGGTACAGCTCAGCAAACACAACTTACAAGGACCCCATGATGATGATTTTTTTTTCTTTGTGTCAATGTACAGGATTGTATAATCATGAAGAAAACCGATCAGGGTGTCTCACACAGCAAACGTGGATCTGGACAATGGAGCAAGACCCAGAACCGCATAACAGTGCATCTGCCTCACTCATTAATGCATGGGAGGAACAATGATGAAAAGATCTTAGCACTCACATACAAGATCATCCATCTTTTGACTGGAAAGGTGAGCAATGAAGACATAGAAACTAGGGATGGTCCGAACCTGCCGAGGTTTGAGTTCGTACAAACCTGAACTCTCGACAAGGATTCCCGCTGTCTGTCCACTCTGTGAAGAGGGTGGATACAGCGGGAGGACCGCCTGGAAAACTGGGATACAGCCATAGTCACAGGGTGTATCCCAGTTTTCCAGGCGGTCCTCCCGCTGTATCCACCCTCTCCACGGAGCGGGCAGACAGCGGGAATCATTGCCAAGAGTTCAGGTTTGTACGAACCCGAACCTCGGCAGGTTCGGACCAACCCTAATAGAAACATTGTCAGAAGAAAAAGCCCCCCGCCCCCCCCCCCCCCCCCCCCAACTATTCCACCCTGCATTATTTACTTTATTGGCTTAGGACAGATATATGTTGATTCCTGGCTTGTTTAAACTCAGTTGCTGTGGATTAACCTACCACATCTGCTGGAAGTTTGTACCAACTATTTACTACTCTTTCAGTAAAATAGTATTTTGTGTTGCTTCTAATCTGTCCCACACTTAGCCTCAGATTGTGCCCCCTTGTTCTTTTTCCTACTAAATACACTTCCCTCTTGAGCCTGTAACATTAACCTCTTCCCACAAATATATGGCGGGTCCCTTTACTCCTGTGGGAGGATTCCAGAGGCAGGAAAGAACAGCATAGCCGGTGCAGTTACAGTAAGCACATATACATTTAGCCCTTCCTTCTTCCCAATCGTCATCACTGCCCTGTAGCTGTATCCTATAGTTGCCCCTCTGACCTTGTATCTAATTGTCACCCATGTCCACTGTTACTTTACCTAACAGTCATCCCTGTCTCCTGTCCCTGTGACTAATATTCTCCTACCCCTTGTATCCTGATAGTCTTCCTTGTCATCCTCTTGTTACTGTACATATTCAAGTAAATATGTTGTAAGTGTGAAATATTATTTAATTTGTATTGTGTAACCCTCTTTGTTACACAAGAAATCACTTGGATAAGTTTGGAGGGGTACTCTGGTAGAAAAGGTTTTCTTTCAAATCAACTGGATTCATAAACTTATATAGATTTGTAATTTACTTTTAAAAAAACTCAAGTCTTCCAGTACTTATCATCTGCTGTATGTTCTGCAGGAAGTGGTGTGTTCTTTCCAGTCTGACAAAATGATCTCTACTCCCAGCACTTTCCATGTCAGGAACTGTCCAGAGAAGTTGCAAATCTCCATAGAATTCCTTTTCTGCTCTGGTCACTCCATGTCACAGACAGAGGTGGCAGCAGAGAGCACTGTGTCAGAATGGAAAGAAAACAGCACTTTCTGCAGGACATACATAGTTACATAGTTAATACGGTTAATTTTGGTCTAAGAACTTGTTAGCCTGTTTGAAGCCCTCTCCTGTTTTTACTGTGACCAGATCCTGCGGTAGACTGTTCCACAGATTTACAGTTCTCATGGTAAAGAAGGCTTGTCGCCTCCAGAGATTGAACCTTTTTTTCTCCAGACGGAGGCAATGCCCCCTTGTCCTTTGAGGGGGTTTTACCTGGAACATCTTTTCCCCATATTTCTTGTAGGGGCCATTTATATATTTAAATAAGTTAATCATATCTCCCCTTAAACGTCTCTTCTCTAGACTAAACAAATGTAATTCTTTTAATCTCTCCTCATAACTAAGATGCTCCATTCCCCTTATTAGTTTAGTTGCCCGTCTTTGTACCCTCTCCAGCTCTAGAACATCCTTTTTATGAATCTGGTTCCAAAACTGAACAGCATACTCCAGATGAGGCTGCACCAAAGCTTTATAAAGCTGTAATATTATATCCCTGTCCCGTGAGTCCATGCCTGTTTTAATGCATGACAATATCCTGCTGGCCTTAGAAGCAGCTGACTGACATTGTGTGCTGTTCTGTAGTCTATTACCTACAAGTACATCCAGATCCTTCTCCATCAGTGACTCTCCCAGTGTAACTCCCCCTAGGACATATGATGCATGTGGGTTATTAGTACCCAGGTGCATAACTTTACATTTATCCACATTGAACCTCATTTGCCAAGTGGACGCCCAAACACTCAGAGTGTCTAAGTCATCCTGTAACATCTGCACATCCTCCATAGACTGTACTGTACTACAAAGCTTGGTGTCATCTGCAAAGATAGAAACATTGCTGTTAATTCCACTCTCAATATCATTAATAAACAAGCTAAACAGAAGCTGATAAGTAAGGGAAGACTTGAGATTTTTAAATAGAAGTAAATTACAAATCTTTATAGCTTTCTGATGCCAGTTGATCTGAAAAAAAAAAATTCCTGAAATTCCATTTTGTACCAAATGTCATAAATGTGGTCTGGTGCGTAACACCAAAAGTGGCTGTGGAGGCAAAGGGGTTAAATGTTTCTATCTTTTCCCTTCTTTCCTCCAGACTATACAGATTAAAATCTTTCCTGATTTTTTTCTTCTTTTTTTTCTGCTTCACACTTTCTACCATTTTTGTAACCTATCTCTGAATCTATTCTATTATATCAATATCTTTTTGTGGGTGAGGTCTCCAGAACTGGACACAGTATTCCAGATGTGGTCTGACTAGAGCTCTGTACAGCGGGATCACAATCTCCCTCTTCCTACTGGTTATACCTCGAGCTATACAGCCCAGCATGCCATTTGCTTTCCTTACCGCCTGGCTGCACTTATGACTTCAAGACTGCCAAAATTCACTACCTCAGATCCCTCCCTTCTGAAGTCTCTGCTAACACTGAACTACTGATATGATACTCAGATAATAGTACTCAGAGGATTTCTTTTCCCCAAGTTCATTATTTTACTTTTACAAAAGCAGTTCCATTGTTTTTGACTATTTATGTAGTAAAACTAAATCATTGACTGTATCTTTTCTGTGTCATGATGTTAATGTCTTTTTTTTTTTTTTTTTTTTTACTCAGAAATGGAATTATTTAGAAGACCACAAGGATCAGTACAAGGAGACTACAATTAAGAATCACCAGTCCATCAAATCAGGTAAAATAAGATGTGCATTGATTGTAAAGGATAGTGGTTTTAAGTGTCATTCATTTTGTGAGTGTGTTTTTTCCAGAGGGATCCAGTAACAGGAATTCACAAGAAAGAAGTTCCAGTCCCATGTATTCCAAGGATTGTACTGAGGAAAACAGTGACCACCCTCAAGAACATCAGGTAGGTAGAATGAAGGTTAGTTAAAGGGTACGTGTCAAAAGTTCTTGTCAGTGGGCATCTGGTTGTTCAGACCCCCACTAATTGGTGAAAATAGGGGGAGAAGTGCACAGATGAACACTGATTCTTTCTGTTCTATGTGCGTGACAGGAGATAGTCCCACTGACTTTCTATAAAAGTCTGTCTCAGTTGCACATGGAGTGACTGCTGTAAGTGTGCTTACGGCCAGTTTCACAAGTAACTGATGTGCAGTGGATTTCACACAGCGAATTCCGCTGCGGATCACTTGCCTGTCAATTTCAATAAGAAGACATACTCGCAGCGGGATTGACATCCGTCTGAGAGTATGTAAGTGACAGCCCCCTTAACTTCCCACCAATTGGAGCATACATTACCTGCTCCACGCTCTGGCTTGCTTCGGAGGGGGGAGGGGGGGGGGGGGGGGGAGCGTCTGGACGTCCCGCTCAGCCAATTAGTATGCTGCGACAGGCCACACCGGAGCAGTGACTTCCTGCTGCGAGTATGTCTTCTATCTTACCAAACTGTTGTCTGCTCCAAATTAGGAGTGTGTGTATGTATGTGTATATGTACACTCACCGGCCACTTTATTAGGTACACCATGCTAGTAACGGGTTGGACCCCCTTTTGCCTTCAGAACTGCCTCAATTCTTCGTGGCATAGATTCAACAAGGTGCTGGAAGCATTCCTCAGAGATTTTGGTCCATATTGACATGATGGCATCACACAGTTGCCGCAGATTTGTCGGCTGCACATCCATGATGCGAATCTCCCGTTCCACCACATCCCAAAGATGCTCTATTGGATTGAGATCTGGTGACTGTGGAGGCCATTTGAGTACAGTGAACTCATTGTCATGTTCAAGAAACCAGTCTGAGATGATTCTAGCTTTATGACATGGCGCATTATCCTGCTGAAAGTAGCCATCAGATGTTGGGTACATTGTGGTCATAAAGGGATGGACATGGTCAGCAACAATACATAGGTAGGCTGTGGCGTTGCAACGATATTCAATAATTACCAAGGGGCCCAAAGAGTGCCAAGAAAATATTCCCCACACCATGACACCACCACCACCAGCCTGAACCGTTGATACAAGGCAGGATGGATCCATTCTTTCATCTTGTTGACGCCAAATTCTGACCATCCGAATGCCGCAGCAGAAATCGAGACTCATCAGACCAGGCAACGTTTTTCCAATCTTCTACTGTCCAATTTCGATGAGCTTGTGCAAATTGTAGCCTCAGTTTCCTGTTCTTAGCTGAAAGGAGTGGCACCCGGTGTGGTCTTCTGCTGCTGTTGTTATCTGCTTCAAAGTTGGACGTACTGTGCGTTCAGAGATGCTCTTCTGCCTACCTTGGTTGTAACGGTTAGCTATTTGAGTCACTGTTGCCTTTCTATCAGCTCGAACCAGTCTGCCCATTCTCCTCTGACCTCTGGCATCAACAAGGCATTTCCGCCCACAGAACTGCCGCTCACTGGATGTTTTTTCTTTTTCAGACCATTCTCTGTAAACCCTAGAGATGGTTGTGCGTGAAAATCCCAGTAGATCATCAGTTTCTGAAATACTCAGACCAGCCCTTCTGGCACCAACAACCATGCCACGTTCAAAGGCACTCAAATCACCTTTCTTCCCCATACTGATGCTCGGTTTGAACTGCAGGAGATTGTCTTGACCATGTCTACATGATTAAATACACTGAGTTGCCGCCATGTGATTGGCTGATTAGAAATTAAGTGGTAACGTGCAGTTGGACAGGTGTACCTAATAAAGTGGCCGGTGAGTGTATATGTGTATGTGTGTGTGTCAGGGCCGTTTCTAGCTTTTCTGCTGCCTGAGGCAAAAAAAATAAATGGCGCCCCCCCCCCCCCCATCAATTCATCAATTGTGTACTATTGGTAAATTAATTATTTTCACATTGTGTATTATGATGGTCTGCAGAACCTCATCATACACCCCATCTGCGGCAGAACATCATACTACACCCAATCTGCTGCAGGACCTCATACTACACCCAATCTGCTGCAGGACCTCATACTACACCTCAGCCGCTGCAGAACCTCATCATACACACCTCAGCTGCTGCAGAACCTCATCATACACACCTCAGCTGCTGCAGGACCTCATCATACACACCTCAGCTTCTCAGGTGATATATAGCAGCGCAAGTGGATATACATGTACACTATGCCCCAGTCTGTACATATACAGTATATATCACATGTGCTGCTATATACCACCACCTCCGGCACTATGCCCCAGAGTACATATACAGTATATATCACATGTGCTGCTATATACCAGCACCTCCAGCACTATGCCCCAGTGTACATAAACAGTATATATCACATGTGCTGCTATATACCACCACCTCTAGCACTATGCCCCAGTGTACATATACAGTATATATCACATGTGCTGCTATATACGACCACCTCCAGCACTATGCCCCAGTGTACATATACAGTATATACCACCACCTCCAGCACTATGCCCCAGAGTACATATACAGTATATATCACAAGTGCTGCTATATACCACCACCTCCAGCACTATGCCCCAGAGTACATATACAGTATATATCACATGTGCTGCTATATACCACCACCTCCAGCACTATGCCCCAGTGTACATATACAGTATATACCACCACCTCCAGCACTATGCCCCAGTCTGTACATATACAGTATATATCACCACCTCCAGCACTATGCCCCAGAGTACATATACAGTATATACCACCACCTCCAGCACTATGCCCCAGTGTACATATACAGTATATATCACATGTGCTGCTATATACCACCACCTCCAGCACTATGCCCCAGTGTACATATACAGTATATACCACCACCTCCAGCACTATGCCCCAGTGTACATATATAGCAGCACATGTGATATATACTGTATATGTACTCTGGGGCATAGTGCTGGAGGTGGTGGTATATACTGTATATGTACACTGGGGCATAGTGCTGGAGGTGGTGGTATATACTGTATATGTACACTGGGGCATAGTGCTGGAGGTGGTGGTATATAGCAGCACATGTGATATATACTGTATACCACCACCTCCAGCACTATGCCCCAGTGTACATATACAGTATATACCACCACCTCCAGCACTATGCCCCAGTGTACATATACAGTATATACCACCACCTCCAGCACTATGCCCCAGAGTACATATACAGTATATATCACATGTGCTGCTATATACTACCACCTCCAGCACTATGCCCCAGTGTACATATACAGTATATACCACCACCTCCAGCACTATGCCCCAGAGTACATATACAGTATATATCACATGTGCTGCTATATACCACCACCTCCAGCACTATGCCCCAGTGTACATATACAGTATATACCACCACCTCCAGCACTATGCCCCAGAGTACATATACAGTATATATCACATGTGCTGCTATATACTACCACCTCCAGCACTATGCCCCAGAGTACATATACAGTATATATCACATGTGCTGCTATATACTACCACCTCCAGCACTATGCCCCAGTGTACATATACAGTATATACCACCACCTCCAGCACTATGCCCCAGTGTACATATACAGTATATATCACATGTGCTGCTTTATACCACCACCTCCAGCACTATGCCCCAGAGTACATATACAGTATATATCACATGTGCTGCTATATACTACCACCTCCAGCACTATGCCCCAGTGTACATATACAGTATATACCACCACCTCCAGCACTATGCCCCAGTGTACATATACAGTATATATCACATGTGCTGCTATATACTACCACCTCCAGCACTATGCCCCAGTGTACATATACAGTATATACCACCACCTCCAGCACTATGCCCCAGAGTACATATACAGTATATATCACATGTGCTGCTATATACTACCACCTCCAGCACTATGCCCCAGTGTACATATACAGTATATACCACCACCTCCAGCACTATGCCCCAGTGTACATATACAGTATATATCACATGTGCTGCTATATACCACCACCTCCAGCACTATGCCCCAGTGTACATATACAGTATATATCACATGTGCTGCTATATACCACCACCTCCAGCACTATGCCCCAGTGTACATATACAGTATATACCACCACCTCCAGCACTATGCCCCAGTCTGTACATATACAGTATATATCACATGTGCTGCTATATACCACCACCTCCAGCACTGTGCCCCAGTCTGTACACTATAGTAATGAAGGGGCTGGAGTCCAGCACAGGCAGGAGGAGGGGGAGCACACACTGACAGGATACAACTTGCTGGAGGAGCCGAATCTTGTGTTTGCTGCTATTATCAGTCTGTTGTCACAAAGACGGATTATGTGCTTTCTTCAGTGTGCACACTCTCCTATAAGCACACTGCACTGCCTGTAGCTCACACATCCACACAGAGCACCACACAGTTGTAATCCCAGAGCTACAGACCTGGCACATGGCTCCCTCCTGGGTCTGAGACCTGCTCCCCCACCCCCAATTGTCGGGACCCCCCCTCCAGACCCTCCCCCTTCCCCCTTACAAACAATCATGACCCTCAGCCACCAGCCTCCCCCCTTTCCCTCGTTGTTATACTCACTAGTACTGGGGAGGAGGAGGGATCAGCATGTGGAGCCGCTGTGGCCGGCTGTGCAGGCTCCTACCCAATCCTCAGGAAGACTGCCAGGTGACGTCACACATCGGAGAGACTTAGCCCGGCAGTTCCTGGGGAGGGCGGCAGGGGGCGGCCAGGCACTCAGCACTGATAGGGGTCGGGACTGCTGTCATTTTAGTGAAGTTAAACTTCACTAAAATGACAGTGGCAGAGAAGATTGTGCCGCCCCCTGCAGGAACACAGGAGCTGCCGCCTGAGGCTGAAGCCTCAGTCTGCCTCATGGCAGGAGCGGGCCTGGTGTGTGTGTGTGTGTGTGTGTGTGTATATATATATAATATATATATATATATATATATATATATATATATATATATATATATATATATGCGCATGAAGAACCACTCTGCCACCCTGTCAAGGTGGAACATGTTTATTATACGTGCTACAGAAGAATATATAGTAGCAAGAAGTTATATAGATAAGATGCCAGGCCATCAATGGTAAGAAAGGAACCTACACAGAATGAAAAGACACACTGCTAGTTTTATAGTAATAGGAAATAACAGGACTAACACTAAACTCTGCAATCTGCAAATAAATTATGTATTTCTTCAGTCCTTGTGTTCTTTCAACAAAAATATAGTATGTGTGACAATGTTTATTGTTGTTCAGGATGAAGGCCTGCTTAATATTAAAGTGGAAGTTATAGATGAAGATGAGGCATATATGAGGGATGACCAGGTGTGTACAGATGAGGAGATTCCTGCAGATATGAGCCCAGGTAATAAACTCCACAACTCTACACCTTTTGTCTGTGGTGCAAACTAAGTTGACTTTGATGTTCTTTACACGTCCCTATTTACAAGTCCCTTTGTAAAATTGTATATATATTTTTTAATCTTTCTTTGGGACTGGGTTCACACTGCGTTTTTGCAATTAGTTTTTTTCATACATTTTATGCAAAAAAATGGATGAAAAAACAGATGTCTTTGTCTGCATACATTTTGATCCGTTTTCCATTGATTTCCCCTCTAAAAAAGGATTAAAAAAGGAAACAAATTATCAAAACGATGTGTTTTTTTTTGTGTACACAAAACCGTAGTTGACCACATTTTTTTATGTATGCTTAAAAAAAAAGATGCTTTTTGATCCTTAGACTGGGTTCACACTGTATTTTTGCATTCCTTTTTCTTTTTTATTGAAAAACAGATACATTGGTGTACATCAGTTTTGATCCTTTGATCCAGTTTTGCCCAGACAGGCTCCAAACAGCTGGGCTGCTTCTCTGCTCTTCTTGCTCACTAATCCCCCTTGGCCCCTCCCCCTTCATAGGTTATAATAGACCCGTCCTCACTCTGCTCCTCTGTAATGAAGACGGATTTGCCTGATAATAAGCAGATAAGAAGTGAGGGGGGCGCTGGGAAACAGCTTTTTGTGTACAGAAAGGGGCTTTTTGCCTAATAAAACTTATTACAGAGTTTCTTAAAATAACTTGTACATCTGTGGCTTACAGCTTAAAATTACAGGGTCTCCGTTTCAGAGTTTTGGAGAGCAAGTTGCTGTTAATGTAGAAGGCTGTGGTATATATGAATTTTGCACACCTTAATCTATTGTGTTAATAATGTTTTCGTGTGTAAACTCTTCCTGAATGTGACTAAGAAACAAACTTGTGTTTTATTGCATTGTTTTAAAATCCTGTTCGTCACAAAGTTATGTGAAGGTTGTACATGACGGTTTAGAGCCCAACAAGACTACTGCAGTCATTATGTTGTCTGCTTATTTTTTGAGCCTATCGTGCTGCCATGCCTGTACACTGACATAATGCATATTTATACATCTTATTTTTTTTCCTCCCTTAGCATATGCACACAGCAGCAGGGATACCTCAAAGGAACAGTTTTCCTTAAGTACACAGTGTAAAATAGAAGATGATGAAACCACACAAGTTTCAATAAGAGAAGATTCCATTATCCATATCCACTCAGCCCACAATGCATACCCATCACCCTCCCCCTATAAACCTGAACAGTGTTTGTCAAGCACAGGCACCTCTGGTACCACAGGCCGTGGCAGAACAAAGCCTTTGTCCATTCATCAGAGAGTCCTGAATGGTGAAAAGCCGTTTTCATGTTCTTACTGCGGGAAGTGCTTTTCTTATAAATCGGATCTTATTCGACATGAAAGAATTCACACAGGAGAAAAGCCCTTCACATGTACCGAGTGTGGAAGAAGTTTTACCTATAAATCAGTTCTTATTCAGCATCAGAGAATTCACAATGGCGAAAAGCCGTTTTCCTGTACGGATTGTGGAAAAAGTTTTGCACAGAGATCTGTTCTTTTTAAACATCAGAGAATTCACACAGGTGAGAAGCCATATTCCTGTCCTGAGTGTGGGAAATGTTTTAACCAAAAATCATCTCTTGGTGAACATCTTCTGATCCACTCCAGTGACAAACCATACACCTGCTCTGATTGCGGAAAATCCTTTACTCAGAAATCCCATCTTGCCCAACATCAAAAGATTCATACAGGAGAGAAGCCGTTTTTGTGTCCTGAATGTGGCAAATGTTTTCGGTTTCAGTCGGATCTTATTCGACATAAAAAAATTCACACGGGAGAGAAGCCTTACCCCTGTTTAGAGTGTGGGAGATCATTCACATATAAATCTGTTCTTATTCAGCATCAGAGGATCCACAATGGCGAGAGGCCCTTTCCTTGCCCTCATTGTGGGAAATGCTTTACACAAAAATCCATTCTCGACAAACACCGAAAGGTTCATGCAGCATCGGTAGACTAGTAAAAAAAACATAGTATTTTACACAACCAAAGCATTATTTCTTAAGGAAATGTGCATCAGAATCCACAAGAAGGCCTCTTAAGAATCTTACTTTACATTTGGCCTCCCAAGGAGGATTGTTGTGGAAGCATCAGTATACACAACTACAGTGTTGCATCGGAACATTAATCAAATAATCTCCACTTGGTTCCTGAGACATGAGACTTAGCTGTCAGGCCTCACTTAAAGTGGAAATGGTTTTGATAACTACTTGGTGACCACAATCATTTAGTCCTTTGGCAGAACAAGTACAACATTTGCTGAGTAGACAGTACACATAGTAACATTCAGCTTCTTACTGGCTGTAAATCAAGTGATTAGACGTCTCAAAGATGGACTTGTCTTAGATACTTGGGACCTTGTATTTGCTATGTATAACCATTATCAGATCTGCTTCTTAATTCCTCAATTCTTTTTCCCAAAATCGGTTATGGCTTTTGCCTAGTTCCTAATCATAATTCAAGGAGATTGGGGTCAGTGGAAGAAAACAGTCCCACACATATTTAAAGTTTTATCTTTAGGCTTACTTCACACTGCCTTAAAGGGAAGCAGTCAGCCCAATTGGGCTGATATGGATCCTTGCAGCACTGTATAAAGCTCTTGAGCAGCCCGTGGCACGTACCGGCTGCAGCAGAAGTTTTATACCAAAGAAAATAAAGCTTTATTACCCAGGCACACAGGAGGCAGAGGTGGGCAGGTAGTCATCTGGGCAGCTCCCCGCCTGTGTGCAGTCACCGCTCTGTCTTCCTGTCAGCGTGCTTGGAGAGGATGGTTTACAGGCAGAGAGGCCAGTAATGGGCCTATCTGCCTGTCAATCATTCCCTTGGTATAAAGCTTCTGCTGCAGCTGCGGCCAGTATGTGCCGTGGGCTGCTCAGAAGCTTTATACAGTGCTCCAGGAATCCATATTGATTGGTTCCCTTTCTTGGAAAAACGCTGTAGCAGTTTTTCCAAATTGCAGCAGGCCGAGGCATTTTTTTTCGGCAAACTTTGACCTTTTTTTTTTTTTAACCATAGACTTGAATGGGATTGTTCTGGTTGTCTCAAACACACTATTGCTGTGGTCATGTGATGGCAGAGGGAAAAAAGTTCAGCACGCAAAAACTCCTCAACTACAAAAAAAATCATTTTACACATAAAGTCAAAAAAAGCTAGAAAATAAATCCAGAAAAAAACACCAATGCAAGAAAAAACAAAAACAAAACAAACCGCCTTGCACAGCATTGCTGTTTTTTTGGGGTTTTTTTTTGGGGGGGGGGGGGGGGGGGTTGGTTTGCATGAAAAATGCCAGACAAAAATTTGTGTGCGATGGCACCCTTAAAAAGATATTTCCATGTAGTAGAGTTATAGAATACCGTTAGAATAGGCCATCATTTTTTTTTTTTTGTTTTTTTGTGTCTGACCTCTGACACCCACAGATCCTGGCTTCTTTTACTTGAATGGAGCTGTTCTGCACTTCCCCATACACATTGAGTGGCCACAGTGTCCGGTGTAGGGAGTGCAGTGTCATTGTGGGCCCAGAGGTCACCCCACTGATCATAAAATAATGGCATATCCCAAGAATACAGTGATTGGAATACTCCTTTAAGCTATGTTCACACACAGTATTTTTGCTCAAAACCAGAAGTGGATTGAAAACACAGGCTGTGATCACACTGTGTAAAAACAGACGTATTTTATAACTGCTGTTGTGCAAACAACAACCATTGTTTTAGAAATAACGGCCATTGTTTGCATAACAGCTGCCGTTGTTTTTACAAAGCCAAAGGCTATGTTCACACACTGTTGAAATTTAGTAGATAATGGCAAATAAAGTGTTGGGTTTTTTTTTTGTTTTTTTTTTTAAAGGCAATTATTTGCAATTAAATGATGGCCATCCACTAAATTTCAACAGTTTGTGAACATAGCCTTTCTGTGTTTTTAATCCACTCCTGGTTTTAGTTGCAAAATACTGAGCAAAAATACTGTGTGGGAACATAGCCTTAATATGAAGCCATGGACTTTAACTAAACTGCAAACAATTAAAAATGCTGTCTTCATAATCTACTTATTATATATGAGTGTATACCGATGTGTGTCTCCATTATGCATGGTGTTTGCTGCGGGCACACTCTCCCATTCAGTTATATATATGTACTAATTGGCAATGTAACTTATTATTATTAAAAAAAGGTATTGATTGCTAGTGATACCTGCTCCACTGAACAAGGCAGTTCTACTATTGCGGTATGTTCACACTGAGCAAAATTGGCCTGCCTCAGTAAACAGTGTGTCTATGGGAGGGCTCATGCACCTCTGCTCAAAGAATTGACATGTGCGTGAGCCCTCCCATAGACACACTAATGTAGGCGGGATTCTGCCAATTCCCTACAATTTTTCTCAGTGTGAATGTACCCTTAGCCTGGGAAAACTTGGCGACATCTAGTTGGCACTAGAAACAATAATGCAATAATGGAATGGCTGCCCATCCAGGAATATAATCGTGTGATTTATAAGAAAGGTGAAGATATGGAAATGATGTTTTATACTGCATGGAAAACATTTAAAACATTTTTTTTTTATGTAACATGCATTTTATGGTGCTTTTTTTTCCATTGGCTTTATCTGAATGAATTTTTCCTTGTGTATTTTAAATCCTATAGAGAAGCCTAAAGTAAAAATACTGAGAGCATGTTGTACCTTGAAATATACTTTACTGACCCAAAAAAGAGCCACAAACTAAGACTCTTTGTACATAACTTATTTAAAATTTCTTTACAGACTTTGTTACATCTGGCTTTTTTTGTTTTTGTCGCACAAAAAAAGCCTTAGAAAAGCGTTTTTCTGCAAATTGCTGTGTGTGAAGCCAACCTTGGGTTTTGTTGTGGTGTAAGTACAACACTAAGAAGGCACTTAAAGGAGAAATCTGGGGAAAATTTTTAAGTAATGTATTGCCCCCCAAAAGTTATACAAATCATCAATATACACTTATTACGGGAAATGCTTATAAAGTGCATCAAGGCTTCACTTCCTGGATAAAATGGTGATGTCACGACCCGACTCCCAGAGCTGTGCGGGCTGTGGCTGCTGGAGAGGAGGATGGCAGAGGGATGCTCATTGTCCCTCCAGTGCCCTGTGTCCCTCAGTGTCCCCCTGCCATCCTCCTCTCCAGCAGCCACAGCTCTGGGAGTCAGGTCGTGACCACCATTTTATCCAGGAAGTGAAGCCTTGATGCAGTACTAAGTGCAGGGAAAAAAGCCCTTTATAAGCATTTCCCGTTATAAGTGTATATTGGTGATTTGTATAACTTTTGGGAGGCAATACTAAACTTAAATAAAAATTTTGGCCAGACTTCTACTTTAACCCCTTCAAGACAGATGCACAAAAGTGCAGGTCAAATTAATACAATGTTCCTTCCCGCCTTAGCCATAGCGCTTTTATTTTTCCACCTACAGGGCTGGTTGGGGTGTAATTTTTTGCACCATGATCTCTAGTTTTTATTAATATCATATTGGTGTAACAAAAAAATGTTGATTTCTCTTTATTAATTTTTTTTGTGATATATAATTTAATAAAATCAGCAATCCTGGTGCGTTTTATTTTTGTTGTTTCCGTTTACGCCGTTCACCGTGTGGGAACAATAATGTTATATTTTAATAGATCGGACAATTCCGCACGCTCGATATGTAATATGTTTCTTTATATTCTTATAATCGGCAAGGGTTTTTTTAAATTTTATTGGGAGGGGTTTTATAAGGGTTTTTTTTTTAATACTTTTTGTATTACTTTTTTTTTTTTTTACACTTTTATTCACAGTAAAATATGCAATCATTAGATTGCATATACTGATCTTTGCTATGCCATTGCATAGCATAGATCAGTGTTATGGGCGATCTATGCATAGAGCCTGCCTGACAGCAGACTCTATACATGGATACCGACAGGACGGAGGTACCGCTGCACGCGGTATGTCCAGTAGGAACGTATATATACATATTACTGATGCGAAGGGGTTAATAAATTGCCATTATTCCATATCTTCAGCTTCTTTAACTGCAGAGGCACAGAAACTGGGGAAAGTTACTTCAGGATAGTGAGTTGTTGAGCAGGTCGGTGGGCACTCATCCCTACAACAGAATAAATTTGGAATTATGGATTAGTAGAGAATTCATTCTTGTGATAATGCAGCTCAAAATTCCCCTCTAAAAAAACATTAAAGAGGGCTATCTGACCTGTTAAAGCTGATAGCTTATCCTTGGAGTGACCATCAATATCAGATTGGCAGGGGTCAAACCTCCCTTGCAGAGTTGAAAGAGCTGCAGCATCTTCTTTAATTATTGTACTTTTATTAGCTGTGATGGAAAGTACTACTGTACTGCCCCATTCATTTGAATACCTGAATACTGTTAGCAGTTTATCATCTGTAGTTTCGAGTGTCACACCACCGCAATCTAATTTAAATGTTCTATCCAAGGATAGGCCAAAAATTCTAAAAGATAAGCCTTTTAAATGGGTTGTCCAGGTAAAACAAAGATCTCCAGGGCTGGGGATCCTGTAAACATAACAAACAAGCTATTCTTACGTTCCACTCCCCTCCAATTTACATGTCAACTCCCACTCAGTAAATCAGTGAGTGAAGTGTGACATCACCGCAGCCACTGGTTGGCTGAATGGGTCAGTTCCTGCATGTTGTTGACTTCACCAGAACCAGGAAGAAGCCAAGAGGACTGGAAAACCGGGAGAGTGAATGCGAGTGTAGGATAGTGGGTTATAGCTTGCTTGCTATTTTTCACAAGGCCCCCAGCTGGAGATGAGTGAATCTCCTAATAAGACAAAAAGATGAGGCAGCAAAACAGAAAGAAGTCATTATTATGGGGGGCTTTAACTACCCCAATGTAAACTGGAAAGCACAAACCTGCAGCTCCAGCAAAAAAATTAAGGTTTTGGAAATAATAAGAGACAATTACCTTTCCCAACTAGTACAGGAACCAACAAGAGGGGAGGCACTTCTGGACCTGATTTTAACCAATAGGCCAGACAGAAGATAGAGGTAGGGGGTCATCTAGGTAATTGTAACCACAACACAATAAGTTTTCATTTTTCCTTCAATAAAATGCTTAGTAGAAGAGCTACAAAACATTAAACTTCAAGAAGGCTTACTTCCAAAAACTAAGAGAGGACCTTGGTGACATAGACAGGGACAATGCCTTCAGAAATAAAAGTGCACTGAGGGTATAAACCCACACACCGTATACGCAGCTTATTTACTGCTGCGATACGCAGCAAATACGCAACAAACACGCAACAAACACGCAGCAGATTAGATCTAAATAACTGGACACAGCATCAAATCTGCACCACCAAATCTGCTTCAAATCTGCTGCGTTTTTGCTGCGTATCTGCTGTGTATACGGTGTGTGGGTTTGTACCCTGAAACATTTTTTAGAGCATCCTTAGTAGATCTTCTGAACAACACATCCCCTATGAGGAAAAAAAATAGTAGAAATAGGAGGAAACTATTGTGGTTAACTACAGCTGTTAGTGATGCAATAAATGATTAAAAAAAAAAAAATTTAGACTACTAAAACAAGAAGAAAAACTGGGAGAAGTTCCCCAGGACTGGATCTAGCTTTTCCCGGCACCTGGTGAGCGTCAGGGAGCGCAACAGAGTTGAAAGCCAGACAGCCTGATAAGCCACTTGCCGATCAAACAAAGTGCCTTGCTTCATTGGCAGGCGATTTGCTCAGTGTACACCTAAAGCATCCAATTCTGCATTCAGAGACATGGGTTTTTTATATTTGTTGATGAGCTTGTGGGGGGTGGATTATCAAGACCGGCATTCTGGTACGGCGGTCTTAAATTAGGCCACGCCTCTTCCCCCGGCCAGATTTACTAAGAGACGCACGCCTCTTAGTTAATTCGTCCCGCCGTGCGCCCAGCACAACAAATCTACGCCTGCTTCCAACAGGTGTAGATTTGGATCGTGATTTACATCTCTTGATAAATCAGGCGCAGGAGGAGGTCACGCCTCTTCCCAGCCTTGGTGCGTTATGGCAGGCGTACGCCACGGAGAAGTTGCGAACATGTGTCTTCTCCCTCGTGTACGCCTCAGGTGTAACTTTCATAAATGTCCCCTTAAGTGTCCCTCATATGCCTACTAGGGGTGACTGACTGTCATATGTGGTCATTACACCAGCAGTTAAGGCAGTGTGCACATTAAAAATTATGATTAAAAAACTTACCACAAGGCTTCTGTACTCAAACACAAATGTCATGGGATCCCAAACAGAATTTAATATGGTTCCAGTCCTTACCAGTCCAGGTTTTTCATTCATTTCTTTCTGCTAAGTGGGTAAAGGGGTCCAGGCAGAGCCTTGGGGAGTCTTCGCAGTGGGGGAAACTCCTTGGTGGCTAGTCCAAGTGTCTTATCAGACCACACCTATAATTATTATATTATTTTATTATAATCGTTCACATATCTGCCTGAGACGTAACTGCATGCCAAGTTTTGCAACAATCTGTCATGTCTTTTTTTGTCAGTGTACATAGGTTGGGGGGGGGAAATGCTTTGTCTACAGGGTGGCAAAAAGAGGGGCGCTAATAGCAGGATTCATTCCAGGGAAGAGGGAATTTTAACCATCTGCCCTCTTCAAGGCCTTACTAGACAGCCCAACATTTGCTGTAATGAGCACCAATCTGAGCACCAATCTGCTAGATTAAAGCTAGCTTACCAAGCCTATGACACAACTTGATAATCATGTAAGCAGGGCAGCACAGACATCATTAGCAATGTCTGTACAGCCATTGCTTTAACATGGTAAAATAATATGTTTTATACTTACCTGTCCACGCTACCACAGTATCCTCTTGGCTTGTCTCTGGGATACCCTACTGACCTTAGCCACACTGACACGTCTGAACCTTTCTCTGCAGTGATAGACTGCTCAGCCAATCACTGGCTGGGGCTCTGTCCCTGTTGGCCTATCAGTGCAGAGACTGTTTCGAAAGTGTCCGCGGTGGTTGATAAGGAGATGGAATCTGCTAAAAAATGAAAAGCCAGAATGCAAGCTACAAGATTACATTGAGCTACATGATTTTTTGAGCTACATGATTTTTTTAATACAGTAAGACACTTTATAATACAATAAGACACTAGAATATAGACAGTTCAGGATACAGTAGGTGAGAAACACAATTTACCTTTTCACCTCCCTGTACACCAACCTCTGCATAGGTCACACAGCATGCCCAGAACATTCCCCAAGAGATGTCAGTGAGCCAGCTCCAGACTGTTTACGATGGTCCACATGGCAGCTGTAAAACCTCTCTAAATGCATAGCAGAAGCTTAGGCAATATGACTGCCTCCATAATAGTGCACAAAAAATTACAATAAAACTATTTTAAATAATAAAAAAATAGAAAAAAATAAAAAAGATGTTTTATTATGTCGCCAACATTACAGTATGACCATTTATTTAAAGTTCTTTTGTTAAACATTTTTTAAGAACTTTTAGTGATGTGCTTTCTCATTTTACATTTAAGAATATACAATATAAAATAATCCTGAAATCTTGCCTTTTTCATTCTGGCCACAAGGGCCAGAACATCTTTCTGTATCTAATCGGTATATACATCTATAGGAATACATTCCCCTTAAAGAGGATGCTTCGGGACTTCCGGTTCCGGCGCGGGGATGTAAGCAGCGCCAGGCAGGAGCTCCCGCACACGCCGACCCGAACAGCGATAACCGTCCCTCTGGGACGACTGACCGGCAGCCTCCGCTATAGCACTGGGTCCCGGCTGCCACGGAGAATGGACAAGTTTGTCCAGAAAGGTATTCCCCGCCAGCAACCCTTGGCGGCGGGACAGGGGGACGCGCGGCACGCCGCTGCAAATATGGCGCCCGCTGATCCGGCTATGGACACTCAAGCTCCGCTCACACAGGACGCTGTACCCTGCTCCCAGCCTGTGAGTACTAGAGACGTGACAGGTACCCCGCATGCTGCAGGCACACAGTCAGTGCCCCCTGATCAGCCTCCCATCTCTTCTGCGGGGTTTTTGACCACAGACAGCTAGCCATGGAGGTAGCCCGGCTAATGGCGCCGGAAATCCAGAAGTCAGTGGAAACTGCCATTAAAGCCGCACTGCACCACTTGCAGTCAGAGCTCTCTGACCACACCACACGTATAACTGAACTGGAGACCAGAGTCCTCTCCCTGGAAAATGATAAAAAAGATATGGAAGACAGGCTTGTGGCTTTAGAGGCAGATATGACCAAAACAGGAGATAAACTTGAAGACTTAGAAAATCGCTCCCGCCGCAACAACCTACGGCTGGTGGGAGTCAGTGAAAAAATATTGCCTGCGGAACTGCAGCGCTTCTGTGAGCGCGATCTCCCCAAAGCGCTGGGTCTCCAACACCCGTGTAGGGTGGAAAGGGCACATAGGCTGGGGCCCTCACAAGATCCCAAGCAGAAAGATAACACACCACAGAGACCGAGGCAAGTGATCTTCAGATTACTGGACTATAATGACAAAACAGAATTATTGCGCGCTTTTCGTAAACGGCGCGAGCCACTCACCCTGCACCGAATGCGCATCCTCCTTTTTGAAGACTTCTCTGTAGATGTCACTAAGCGAAGGAGGGCTTTCAGCACCATTTGCTCGTCTCTCTACAAGGCCAACAAACGGTTCCAGCTACAGTACCCAGCGACACTACGAATCTTCCATAATGATGGCTCCACCTCGACCTATGTGACCCCGGAGGAAGCAGCCTCAGCCCTGCACCTGGACCCAGACACGCCTCGTTCTTCACAGCGACAGCAACGCAGCCGCTCAATATCGCCGATGGAGGCCCGCACGTCCACAACCCGCAGCAGAGACCGGTTTGATAACCCTAAGTCGCAGCTCGACCGAAAGAAGCGCAGGCGATCCTTCGCTCGTCGCACGGACAGCGAGAGATCACCGTCTCCTGACTGAGATCCAGAGTAATGTATACCTACTTCTCAGGGACTATGTACTCTGTTTTTCCTACCCCAGGGGTGAAAATAGGGATAGTGTATTTCTCTTGTTTAACAGGGAGGGAGGGGTCTCCAGTCTCATTATTGGTAGAAGGGAGTATTAAGGAACCTTCTTTGTTGTAAAATGTTTGTCGCCCCTTCTTTACCCTCTTGTGTAGTCTTAATTTGAGTTAACCACATTCTATACACGTGCTGATAGCTATGCGATCAAATGTGACCGTCTAGAACCTTAATTCCTGGGCATAGCTGATGGAGGACCTTACCGGGGGCCTGTATATCCTGAGACTGCCGCTTTATAACATACGCCGGGTGGGATGTGGTGGATCTCCTGTACTATATCCCTGAAAAAAGGAGGTTCCTAACCCTATTACTGAGTGTTATGCGAAGGTCATCTCTGACACTCTGTGGGGGAGGGGGGAAGGGTTTATTTCACCCGTTTCTGTTACTATTGTTGTTGAAACTGTTATGTTCTATTGTTATGAGTGTTGCTGAACGTGTTAGCCTACCACCGGTTCGATCGGTTTTCCATTTCCCGATTCGTGGTGGATATTGTGTCCTATCCCAAAGTGATGTGCCCACCCTGCTATTTTGCCAACCTTGCTTCTCAACCTATATGGCTCCCCTGCAAGATTCACCGCTGCTGCCGCTGCCCAGATGACTTCTGGATCCATAAAGATCCTGACCTGGAATGTAAAAGGTCTTAAATCACCGCAGAAAGCGTGTTAAGGTATTGCGTCATCTTAAACGCCTGCAGCCGGACATTACCCTTTTGCAGGAGACGCACCTCTCTACTGAGGATTACTTCAGGTTGCGCAAAATGTGGGTTGGGCGCATCTTCGGGTCTTCTGCTCTAAACGGCAAAGCTGGTGTTATCACTCTCATACATAGATCATTTCCCTTCTCTCTACTTTCTCACTCCAGTGACGAGGAGGGGAGACTATCACACCTGGTTTTAGAACACAATGGAGACACCTATAGCATTTACAACGTTTATGCCCCTAATGGTGAGAACAAAACCTTCTTCGACGGGGTGATCACCAAACTTCAGGCAGATGCCATACCTTGGAAGGTGATTGGGGGTGACCTTAACACTACGCTAGATTTGACTGTGGATAGACGTAGCCATGTGCCCTTGACTGGGACACCAAGACCTAGGGACAAGATCCTGCCACACGTCCTGACCGCTACTGCTGTACATGATTGCTGGCGCCTTATGCACCCAGATGACCAGGACTTTACCCATTTTTCTCACGCACACTCTTCCTGGTCACGGATAGATTATCTGCTAGCCAGTCCACAAATTTGTGACAGATTACTCACAGCGGACATTAAGGACTTGGTCATTTCCGACCATGCCCCAGTTGTTATAGAATTCCACACATCCTCCCCTAAAACTGACCACTTTCTTTGGAGATTCCCCACCTACCTGACAAAAGATGATGCATTTCATGAACTACTTAGAGGGTGGTGGTTAGAGTATGCGTCTGACAACAGGGAACACAGAAATGACCTACCCTTATATTGGGAGACAGCTAAGGCTGTTCTCCGAGGTAAGTTGTTAGCTTACCACACCTCTATGAAAAAAAAGGTCCACCGTGAATATGTCAAGGCTAGCCAGCAGCTGCGCGAGACATATTCTGACTTCCTAAAATCCCCTTCCTCAGCTGCTAAACTCAAATGGCAGAGTGCTCGTTCGGCTTTTGAGCTATGGATCGACAGGAGGGAGCGCATGCATCGCAGCTATTATGACACGGATTTATTCAGGCAAGGCAATAAGGCGGGCAGGCTGCTAGCCGGACTGGCTAAGGGCAGGGTCCCCCCCACCCATGTTTTGGCACTCCGAGGCCCCACTGGGGTGACTCACAAACAACCCCAGGAAATCGTTGATATACTGGAAGACTTTTATAAGAAGCTCTATCGCTCTGAAACAGCAGATTGCTCAGAGGGTGTCCGATTTTTAGATAACTTGTCTCTTCCGTCCCTGGCTCAGGAGCAGAGGGATGTCCTGAATGCAGATGTCACGGAGGCGGAGGTAGCTGCGACCATTAAGGCCCTGCATAATGGCAAGTCCCCGGGCCCGGATGGGTATCCGAGTGAATTCTATAAAATTCTAGCCACACAAGTCTCCCCAGTACTGTCGGACTACTTTACGGGCATATTGCGCACTGGTGTTATTCCAAATACTGCTAAAGTGGCCCATATTAAGGTTCTCCCGAAACCAGGGAAGGACCCCTTAGACCCTGGCTCATATAGGCCGATATCTCTCATCAACCAGGATGTAAAACTTATCTCGAAAATCCTGGCAGATAGACTGGCTGACCTGTTGCCAAGCCTGATAGGTGACCATCAAGTGGGTTTTGTGAGAACTAGATCGGCAGTAACAAACATTAGGAAGGTGGTCCTGGTGCTAGACCGTGTCCAGCAACAACCCCGGCCAGGTGAACGCCCTGCTATTTCACTTTAGACGCCGAGAAGGCATTTGATAACGTGCGCTGGGACTGGCTGGGCTCGGTGCTTGACGGGTTTGGCATCACTGGGGCATTCCGCACCTTCTTGGGTGGCCTGTACTCAAACCTCACCGCACGCATCCACACCAGAGGCCTCTTGTCAACTCCCATCAAGCTGGAGAAGGGGACGAGACAGGGTTGCCCCCTGTCTCCTCTCCTTTTCGATCTCGCCATCGAACCACTCGCTAGATACCTCACTCAGTCGACGGTCTTTGAGGGCGTGCATGTCGGTGCCCAGGAGGTCAAGCTTACCATGTTTGCTGATGACCTTTTACTTTTCTTGGGCAAACCGGATGCGCACCTCCCGGGGATCCTGGACTTTTTGGGGTACTTTGGCAGCTTCTCGGGCTATAAAATTAATGTACAGAAGAGCGAGATTCTCCCTATTGGCACGGCCAGGCCGGATTGGCTAGAACATGCCCGGCGACAGGGAGTTGCTGTTGCCTCCTCCTCCGTGAAGTATTTGGGACTGCATATAGGTAAAACGACGGACACATTATACACTATGAACTACGCCCCTCTTTTTAAGAAAATAATTTCTGAGCTGAAAAACTGGGAGACTTTGCCCTTATCCCTCTCAGGACGCAGCCATCTGATAAAGATGATTAGTTTCTCCCGTCTATTATACCCCCTCCAGACGCTCCCCTTCCTACTCAAACACAACGATGTATCTGCCTTAAATAAATCATTTACACGGTTTCTCTGGAGGGGAAGGCGCCCTAGAATTTCCCTTACGAAGCTAATGCTCTGCAAGGCAGAAGGAGGCCTCAATTTCCCGAATATACGGGGCTACAACCTAGCCTGCCTTTTTCGCAATGTGTTAGACTGGGTGCATGGCACCTCCTTTTTTTCCAACACTCTCTTGGAACAGGCCTTCGCGCGGCCGTGGGACGTTAAGGCCCTTCTTCACACATCTTATGCCAAATTGCCCCCAGCCGTCAAGCACTCTGCCCTTCTGAGGGACACTATTGTGTCATGGAAGGAAATACGCAAAGCCTTTGGTCTCCCTTTTCTCTTGTCTAAACGTATGCCCCTGACGCATCACCCAGAGTTTCCGCAGGGACAGTCGCTTCCATGGTTGCGACGGGAGGCGTGCCAGGGTCCTAGAGTGGCGGGGGATCTCATGGACCGAGAACACCGTAGGTGGCTGACTACGGCTGAACTTAGCACCAAATACAGTTTCCCCCCTGAATGGTCTCTGTTCGCAGGGCAAGTCTACAATTTCTGCAAAAAGAGACTACTAGATCTCTCCAAAGAAGCCAGCTCTCATTCTCTTGATGACATTATTGGCGCTGAACCGCGTAAAGCCTCTATTTCTTCCTTATACAACGCGATTCGGAATGAAACGCAGGCTAAGAGACCTGATAAAACTTCACTTTTTAAAACTTGGGCGAGGTGGACTCAGGACCCTGACATTGCAGACACTATTCTGGCGGGATGGGCTACAGTTCGGAAATGCATCATCAATGAGAGGTGGAGAGAATCTTATTTCAAACTTGCCCACTGCGCCCTTTATGGCTTTGACATCCTACCTTCCCCCTCTTTCCCAGACAGAATCACTGCCTGTCCCAAGTGCCAACTTCCCCTGACCAACTTATGGCATAGTATATGGAATTGCCCATCCACAGCACACTTCTGGCAGCAGGTAGCCGATTACATTCACACTCACTGGAAGGTCAGGCTCCCCCTCACCCCGCAGGCACTCCTGTTCCATCAGCCTAGGCCCCCTGACAATAGTGAGGTAATATGTTACACCCCCCAGTTGGTCCATGTGGTGCTTGTGGTGGCTCTCCGTTGTCTCCTTTTTAACTGGTTATCATCTTCCCCTCCTGACATTCCCATGGTGATCGAGCAGCTGAAGATTTATTTAGGCGTTGACAGAGTTGACACAGAAAGACACAAAGAAAAATCAACACAGAAGTTTTTTCGAAAATGGAAAACCTTTATTGTCACTCATTTCGATCACTCTGCCATAGTAGACATAGTCAAGCCGTTTAGATACACGGAGTGGTATTGCAAAGCAGACCTAGCTGGGTCCCTAGGCCTCTTGCGACTTCCAAATCCATGATATGTAATGTTTGGACTTGGGATCCTGTAAGGACCTGGATGCGGGAAATGTATTTACTTTGTTCTGTGCCCAGCAATCTGTTTGCTCTATTTTCCTTTTGTGTTCTCTTTCTTAATTTCGATTGGAAAACCAAATAAATATATATTTAAAAAAAAAAAAAAAAAAAAAAAGAGGATGCTTCATTCATTCTAACGGAACTGCGTCATACAGGGGAGGGAATTCCCTCCCACTGGGGGCGGCCCGGCCTACCTCCAGTGCTTGAGCGCCGGCCGGTTCTGGTGCATAGAACGCCGCCATGTACGGGAACCGGGCCGCGGTCCGAAAAACAGACCGTGGTATTGGCTTCCCCGTGACTGCGCCGTTTGATACGTGGGTTCAGCTTAAAGAGGATGTACCTGGTGGTACATCCTCTTTAATGCTTCCTGAATCCGATGATGATGCAGATTCTTCCATGCCTAAACTTCTAAAGTAGAGAACGCCTGCTTGTAGTTGTGATGAGACATTCCTCCTCCATATGCAGCTTAGACCTCCCATTGTTTTGCACATCTCTTGTAATAAAGGTTTATGAGTCATGATAATGTTACCAGATATATAATACATGTTAACACAATAACATCTGTCCATCAGTTCATATTTCTACTTTTACCTCTGATTATGCAACATATAGATTGATAGCCATTTGCAGCTGCTGTTTGGCATTGCCTGTTGATGCTTAAAGGGGTTATGCAGCGAAAATCTTTTTCTTTTAAATCAACTGATTTTAGAAAGTTGTATAGCTTTGCAGGACATACAGCAGTTGATAAGTATGGGAATACTTGAGATTTTTAAATAGAAGTAAATTACAAATCTATAACTTTCTGACACTAGTTGATCTGATAGAAAAAGATTTTCGCTGGATAACCCCTTTAACTACGATGTAACCAGCACATCTTGACTTTTTTGTGATCTTTTATACTGTTTGCAGGATGCAGGGTAAGGCTGGGTTCACACTACGTATATTTCAGTCAGTATTGTGGTCCTCATATTGCAACCAAAACCAGGAGTGGATTAAAAACACAGAAAGGCTCTGTTCACACAATGTTGAAATTGAGTGGATGGCCGCCATATAACAGTAAATAACTGCCATTATTTCAATACAACAGCCGTTGTTTTAAAATAACAGCAAATATTTGCCATTACCCCTTTAACGACATCGGGCGTAAACTTACGCCCTCGCACCCTGGTACTTGGCGCATCAGGGCGTAAATTTACGCCCGATGTTTCCCCGATCGCTGCGTGTTCGCACACAGCGATCGGGGAAGCTAAATCATAGCAGGCCATCATAGCTTCTCGGCACGGGGGGTGGTTAACACCCCCCGTACTTACGATCGCCGCTATAGGCTGATCAATTCAGATCAGCCAATAGCGGCGATCGGAACCTTTCCGGGTCATCGGTGACTCGATGACCCGGAAAAAAAATGGCGGTCGGTGCTGTCCGAGGACGGCACCGACCGCCATTACTGTAAAAAGTAATGGTGGTCACCGTGCCACCGGCCCGATCGCCGTGAACGGCCGGCCGTTCACGGCGATCGGGCAGGTGGCACGGCGATCAGAGTCCCACAAAATAATAAATACCTGCCCTGGACCCCTTAGCTAGGTAGCGGAGGGGTCCAGAGCAGGTATTTGTACATTACTCACCTGTCCCGGGGTCCTGATCGGCGTCTTCCGGGTTCGCGGCGTCCTCCGTCATTCCGTTCGGTCTTCGGGTCTTTCCGGCGGTCCCCGTCGTCTTCTTTCGGCTATTTTCGGCTCCATCATCATTTTCGTCATTTTCCGGATTTTGCGCTCTGCTGCCCTCTAGCGGCTGATATGTGTAATACACTTATCAGCAGCTACAGGGATGTTCAGAATGTAGAAAAATTTTTTTTTTTTTTTTTCCAAATTTTTTTTCTTTCTATTTTCCGCACCCTATCGCCGCTGAGTGTTGATCAGCATCGCACGAAAGTGCGCTGCTAATCAGCAACTCCTCCTTTTTGGCGTAGGGTGTTTTTTTTTCTATATCCTACTGCCACGGTCTGCTGATAAGTGCCGCACATAAGTGCGGCATTTATCAGCAACTCCTTTGTTGGCGTAGGTTTTTTTTTTATACTTACTGTAAAAAAAACACGTAAAAAACACTACATTACACCACACTACATTGAATAAAGTTTGACACTACACCACTACATACCCCATATACCAATCCCTATATAAAGATGGCCCCCAGGGTGTTTTCGGCGTCAGAGGGATACGTTATTATTGCCTCCGACACCGAAACAGCCAGTGAGGATGAATGGGGGGATCCTTCTTTCCTCCATTCATCCTCATCATCCGGTGACGTGTCTGGGGGTAGCGTAGCGTACGCTGCCCCCCAGACACGTCTTTTCCGCCAGTACCGTCCCAATAAGAGATCACGGTATGGTGTGAAATTCTCCAAACTCTGTGAGCGTACCTCAGGGTACACTTACAGATTTAGGGTACGTGCACACTGCGGAATGGCGAAGGATAACCCTTTGTGCATTCCGCAGCTGGCACCCGCCGGCGGACTGATGCGGGCGCATGTCTCTACCCGTGTCATAGACTCCATTCTATGCATGGGCGGAATCCGTCGTCCATCCAAAGAATGAATACGTTGGACGGAGAGCGGAATCCGCCCGTGCATAGAATGGAGTCTATAACACGTGTGGAGATGTGTGCCTGCATCACTCCGCCGGCGGGTGCTAACTGCGGAATGCACGAAGGGTTATCTGTCGCGATTCCGCAGTGTGCACGTACCCTTAGGGTGTATGTAGGAAGGGACACCCGAATCCAGCCCCCAAATGCCCCCAGATGCCCCCCCATCCTCGGAACAAGTGGGAAGATCGTCCGGGAACTGATCTTCCCACTGCTGGATAAAGGTCACCACCTGTACGGGGATAACTTTTATACCAGCATCCCCCTCTTCCGGTCCGTCACTGCCCGAGCTACTGTAGCTTGCGGCACGATCCGAACATATCAGAAGTAGTAATAGCGCCCTAATATTTAGCAGCCATGGAGCGGACCCAGCGCTTCTGGATATGAAGGACCCCGTATCGCACCAGGACAACATTTTCCAGGTGACGTCCCCCACACTGGAGAAAGGGAGACCCCAGAAGAAGTGCAGAGTGTGGCGTAACGGGGATCAGGAAGGACACCATTTTCCAGTGTGACACCTGTCCTGATCCCCCCGGCCTCTGCATACTGGATCGCTTCAAGGCGTACCACACGTCACTGGGGTTCTACATTATCTAAATTCTGTCCCTTATTCCTATTTCAGGGGTCACGTTGATCCGGGGATTATTCTGATCGCCATTATGGAGTCGGGAAGGAATTTTTCCCCTGTGATGAGGCTACTGTCGTCTGCCTCACGAGGATTTTTTGCCTTCCTCTGGATCAACACAGATTGAGTTTGATGGACACCTGTCATTTTCAACCTTATAAACCAATAATTGGCCTAATACCCCCAAATAAATTAATAATGGTCCCTTTTCCCCAGCTAAGTAGGTATGGCCGCCATTCCCATTAGAGGATGCCATGATGCAATTACAAAGCCTCTGTGCGGCCAGGACAGTAGAAACCCCCCACAAGTGACCCCATTCTGGAAACTACACCCCATAAGGAATCTAACAAGGGGGGCAGCGGGGATATGGCCCCCTGGTGACGGCCACATTTGGGACGTGAAAATGAAAAAAATGGTATTTTTTATTTTCTCGGCACATGTTCTACGTAAGTGACTGTCACCAGTGGGGTCCATATCCTCACTGCACCCCTTGTTAAGATTCCTTATGGGGTGTAGTTTCCAGAATGGGGTCACTTGTCGGGGGTTTCTACTGACCTGGCAGCACAGGAGCTTTGTAATTGCGACATGGCCTCCATCCTCCATTCCAGCCTCTAAATGGCACTCTGTCCCTTTGGTGGCTTGCCCTGTGCCCATATGGCACATTATGCCCACATATGGGGTATTTTCGTACTCAGGGGAAACTACCCTACACGTTTTGTGTTCATTTTCTTTTTTTACCCCTTGTGGAAATGGAAAAAATCAAGGCTAGACCAACATTTAGTGTAATTTTTGTAAAATTTTTACTCTAAATCATTAATCTTGTCATGATTTTTTCATTTTCACAAGGGGCTAAAAGACACTAAATGTGTAGAGCAATTTCCCCTGAGTACGGAAATACCCCACATGTGGACATAAAGCGCCATGCGGGTGCAGGTTAAGCCTCCGAAGGGAAGGAGCGCCATTTCGTTTTTGAAGGCTGGATTTGGATGGAATGGATTTCGAGGGGCCATGTTGCATTCAAAAGGCCTCTGTGTTGCCAAGACAGTTGAAACCCCCCACAAGTGACCCCATTATGGAAACTACACCCCTCAGGGAATGTAACAAGGGGTGTAGTGAGCATATGGACCCCACTGGTGACGGGCACAAATGTGGAACAATGTGGCGTGAAAATGAAATATTACATTTTTTACACTATAATGTTGGTTTAGCCTTGAATTTATCATTTTCACAAGGGGTTAAAAGAGAAAAAAACACACAATATGTGTAGAGCAATTTCCCCCGAGTCCGTAAATACCCCACATGTGGACATAAAGCGCCATGTGGGCGCAGGGCAAGCCTCCGAAGGGAAGGAGCGCCATTTGGATTTTGGAGGTTGGATTTGGCTAGAATGGATGATGAACGCCATGTCGCTTTTACAGAGCCCTCATGCTGCCAAAACACTGGAAAACCCCCACAAGTGACCCCATTCTGGAAACTGCACCCCTCAAGGAATCTAACAAGGGGTGCAGTGAGGATATGGACCCCTTGATGACGGGCACATTTGTGCCATGAAAGTGAAAAAATGAAATTTTTTACTTTTACGTCACATTGTTCCACATTTGTGCCTGTCACCAGTGGGGTCCATATGCTCACTGTGCCCCTTGTTAGATTCCTTGAGGGGTGTAGTTTCCAGAATGGGATCACTTGTGGGGGGTTTCCAGTGTCTTGGCAGCACGAGGGCTCTGTAAATGCGACATGGCCCTTGAAATCCTTTCCAGTGAAATTCAGCTTCCAAAAGCCAATTGGCGCTCCTTCCCTTTGGAGGCTCGTCCTGCGCCCCCTTGGCACTTTATCGCCACATGTGGGGTATTTCCGTACTCGGGAGAAACTGCGCTACACATTTTGTGTCTTTTTTTTCCTCTTATCCCTTTAAGAAAATGAAAAATTGAAGGCTAGAACAACGTTTTAGTGTAAAAAATAAATTTTTCTTTTTTCACGCCATATTGTTCGGAAAATCTGTGAAGCACCTGTGGGGTCCAAATGCTCACCGCACCCCTTGTTACATTCCTTGAGGGGTGTAGTTTTCTAAATGGTGTCCCTTTAGGAGTGTTTTTTAGGTTTTGGCACCCCAGAGCCTCTGCCAACCTGAAGTGGTACAGTCAGAAATGACCAAATATAACGGAGGCGTTGAAATTCACTAGGCGCTCCTTTGTATCAGAGGCTTGTGGTTGCATCAAATAGCGCAATAGGGCCACATATGGGGTATTTCTATTAATTGCAGAAACGGGGCAATAATTATTGGGGTGCATTTCTCTGGTAATAGGTTTATAATTATGAAAAATATTGGATTACAATAAAATCTCTGCACAGAAAATTTAAATTTTCAAATTTCTTACACACTTAGCTTTTATTTCTGTGACTCCCCTAAAGGGTTAAAACACTTTCTGGATATGCTTTTGCAGAGTGTGGGGGGTGCAGTTTCTGAAATGGGGTGCTTTGTGGGGCTTTCTAACATACAGGCCCCTCAAATACACTTTAAACCTGAACAGGTCCCTAAAAATATCTGATTTTGAAATTTTACTGAAAATTTGGAAATTTGCTGCTAATGTTTTAAGCTTCCTATTGTCTAAAAAAAATGAAAGATCGTTTAATAAATGCTGCCAACATAAAGTAGACATGTTGCTAATGCTATTTAATATATAATTTATGTGGTAAAACCACTTTCTGTATACGCAAAAAAGTTTCAAAGTTGGAAAAATGCAGTTTTTCACATTTTTTCACATTATTTGTTTTTTTTTCATAAAGATTCGTTATGAGTATCGACTCCAATTTACCAGAAATGTAAAGTACAATATGTCACGAGAAAACAATCTCAGAATCAGCCAGATAGGTAAAAGCATCCCGAAGTTATTAATGAATAAAGTGACACTGGTCATATTCATAAAATTTGTCTCTGTCATTAAGGCCATTTCAGGCTCTGTTACACCACACTCTGCACTTCTTCTGGGGTCTCCTGTTTTCCAGTGTGGGGGACGTCACCTGGAAAATGTTGTCCTGGTGCGATACGGGGTCCTACATATCCAGAAGCGCTGGGTCCGTTCCATGGCTGCTAAATATTAGGGCGCTATTACTACTTCTGATATGTTCGGATCGTGCCGCAAGCTACAGTAGCTCGGGCAGTGACGGACCGGAAGAGGGGGTGCTGGTATAAAAGTATCCCCGTACAGGTGGTAACCTTTATCCAGCAGTGGGAAGATCAGTTCCCGAACGATCTCCCCACTAACTCCGAGGATGGAGGGGGAGGGGGCATCTGGGGGCTGGATTCGGGTGTCCCTTCCTTCATACACTCTAAGTGCACGTGCATACTGCGGAATGGCGAAGGATAACCCTTTGTGCATTCCGCAGCTGGCACCCACCGGCAGACTGATGCGGGCGCGCGTCTCCGTCCGTGTCATAGACTCCATTCTATGCACGGGCGGATTCTGCTATCCGTCAAATGTGTTCATTCTTTGGACGGCCGATGGAATCCGCCCAAGCATAACATGCAGTCTATGACACGGGTGGAGACGCACGCCCACATCAGTCTGCCGGTGGGTGCCAGCTGCGGAATGCACAAAGGGTTATCCTTCTCCATTCCGCAGTGTGCACGTACCCTAAATCTGTAAGTGTACCCTGAGGTACTCTCACAGAGTTTGTAGAATTTCACGCCATACCGTAATCTCTTCTTATTGGGACGGTACTGGCGGAAAAGATGTGTCTGGGGGGCAGCGTACGCTACGCTACCCCCAGATACGTCATTGGATGATGAGGATGAGGATGAATGGAGGAACGAAGGACCCCCCATTCATCCTCACTGGCTGTTTCGGTGTCGGAGGCAATAATAGCGTATGCGTCCGACACCGAAAACACCCTGGGGGCCATCTTTATACGGGGATTGGTATATGGGGTATGTAGTGGTGTAGTGTAAAACTTTATTCCGTGTAGTGTAATGGTGTTTTTTACATGTTTTCTTAACATTAAGTATAAAAAAAAAAAACTACGCCAAGAAAGGAGTTGCTGATAAATGCCCCACTTATGTGCGGCACTTATAAGCAGACCGTGGCTGTAGGATATAGGAAAAAAACACTCTACGCCAAAAAGGAGGAGTTGCTGATCAGCGGCGCACTTACGTGCGATGCTGATCAGCACTCAGCGGCGATAGGGTGCGGAAAATAGAGAAAAAAAAATAAAAATCTTTCTTCAACGCTATAGCTACTGATATGTGTATTATATACACTTATCAGCCACTAGGGGGCAGTAGAACGCCAATTCCGGAAAAAGCCGAAGTTTGACGACGCTGGAGCCGATGATTACCGATGGAAACCGCCGGAAAAAGACGAAGACGCCGACGAAGACGAGGACTCGTTCGGAACCCGGAAGACGCGATCGGGACGCTGGATCCGGTGAGTATGGGTCAATACCTGCTCTGGACATAAGGGTACTTATATCGCCGCGATCAGGACGTGGCACCGTGGCCACCGTTACTTTTAACAGTAATGGCGGTCGGTGTCGTCCTTGGACAGCACCGACCGCCATTGCTTTCCGGGCCATCGGGTCACCGATGACCCGGAAAGCTGCAGATCGCCGCCATATGCTGATCTGAATTGATCAGCCAATAGCGGCGATCGTCAGCACGGGAGGGGTTAATCACCCCCCCGTGCCGACAAGCAGGGATGGCCTGCTATACATTATAGCAGGCCATGTGTACACGCAGTGATCGGGGAAACCGCGGGCGTAAATGTACGCCCGTTTGCGTTAAGGCACGGGTTTTGGGGGCGTACACTTACGCCCGCGGTCGTTAAGGGGTTAAAGCTTCTCTGGGTCATCTAAGTCTGACCCCCCAGCAGGAGCAACCTTTCCTCGGATACTCAAACCGAGTCTACCCCTGTCCCTTCGGTCACCTGGGTTGATTTAGAAGAAGGGGAAGTAGAACAGCAGGCAGAAGAGGAGGAAGAAGGCTCTTCTGCTAGTAATACATTATGCCCTGCTGAAGATACGGATCAGCTTATTAAGGCAATAAGACAGTCTATGAACATAGAAGAAGTCACACAGCCTAAGTCAGCAGAAGATGCCTTATATGAAGGTCTAGGACCTAAAAAGATCCGTACGTTTTCTCTCCATGCTAATATTAAGTCCCTAATAAAGAAGGAGTGGGAGAACCCTTATAGGAAGTTTTTTATTCCACGCTTCTTTAAAAGGAAGTATCCTTTCAAAGAAGAGGATTGCAAAACATGGGTTCCTGGTGGTCTAGTGGCTAGGATTCGGTGCTCTCACCGCCGCGGCCCGGGTTCGATTCCCGGTCAGGGAACCAACCAATAGAAAATTTAGGGTCCCAGGAAAAGGTTTCCTTTTCTCAGGAAGGGACAAGCCCAAGGAGTCACAATGATATTCATCAGGTGGGAGGTCGTCTGTCCCATTTTGTCCCAGCCTGGAAGGAAATTTCCTCCAGTCCTTGGGTTCTAAGTACCATGACTTGGGGTCTGTTGTTGGAGTTCAACAACTTTCCCCCGGACAGATATCTTCCCACCAGATTAATGTCAGACCAAGAGAAACAGTTGGCATTAGAAAGAGAAGTTCTTTCTTTAGTAAACAAAAATGTGATAATCCCAGTCCCTGTGAATCAACAGGGGAAGGGATTTTATTCCCCACTGTTCTTGGTGAAGAAACCGAACAGTACTTATCGAGTTATTATAAATCTAAAAGGACTCAATGTCCACCTGAAATACAAGAAATTTCGTATGGAGACTCTCAAATCAGCTATCCATCTTCTTTATCCAGGGTGCCTGATGGCGTCGATAGATTTAGAAGATGCGTACTATCACGTCCCTATCCATCCCTCACACCAAAAATATTTGAGGCTGGCAGTAAACATCAAGGGGCGGTGGTGCCACTTCCAATACAAAGCGCTCCCGTTTGGGGTCTCTCAAGCCCCAAGGGTGTTCACAAAAGTAGTAGCGGATATGGCAGCCTTCATAAGGACCAAGAACATAGTCCTTATTCCATACTTGGACGACTTCCTTCTAGTGGCAGACTCATCTCAGACCTTGATGCTCCAAATACAACAAGCTTCGGCTATAATAAGACAGCTTGGCTGGAATATCAACCTAAAAAAGTCCAACCTGATTCCTTCTCCCAGTTGTGTTTTTCTAGGATACCTGCTGGACTCAACACTTCAGATGACCTTCCTTCCGGAAGTCAAGAAACAGAAGTAAACTTGGCATCTCTCTCAGCAGTACACCTGAAAGGAAAAGAAAACAAGGTCGCGGATTTTCTCAGCAGGGTGCAGATAAAGCAGACAGAGTGGTCATTAAATGATCGCGTGTTTCATCTAATACTAAAGAGGTTCGGCACACCTTCAATAGACCTGTTTGCAACAAGAGGAAACAAAAAACTAAGCAGGTTTTGTTCCTTGAATCCCCTGGACAATCCAATGAAAGTAGATGCCTTCTCCCTTGACTGGGGGAGGGAAAAAGGTTATGCCTTCCCACCATTCCGTCTGATCCCAAAGGTCATCAGGAAGATTCGGGAAGACAAAGCAATGACGTTGCTGGTAGCTCCATTCTGGCCCAGAAGGCCATGGATAACCTGCCTGAGGAAGATGTCAGTACAACAGCCATGGGTACTTCCGAACACCAAAGATCTGCTGTCGCAGGGCCCAGTACAGCACCCGGATACCCCGAATCTGCACTTGACAGTATGGATGCTGAGCGGGTCATCCTAAAAAGAAGAGGGTTCTCTGACAGCGTAATCAATACACTCCTGGCAAGCAGGAAGGATGTGACTACAAACATCTATTTTAGAGTCTGGCGTGCCTTTTTGAGGTTTTCCAAAGGTAAACAGGATCCGTTAGACCAGCCCAATATCCCTCTGGTGCTCAACTTCCTACAGGCTGGTATGGACATGAACTTAAGCCCGAATACCTTGAAGGTACAAGTGTCGGCTCTAAGCTCCTTTTTGAATTTTAAGCTGGCAGAAAATACCCTAGTAAAGAGATTCATAACTGCTGCTTCTCGTCTTAATCCACCCAAGAAGACATTGGTGCCTCAATGGGACTTGAACCTAGTCCTGGAGGCTCTAACTATGACTCCCTTTGAGCCCCTAGAAGACATCCCAATTAGGTTGCTCAAATTGAAAATGGCATTCCTCCTGGCAATAACAACTGCCAGACGGGTAGGTGAAATACAGGCTCTGTCTGCACATCCCCCTTACACCCAGATATTAGATGACAGGGTAGTTATGAAAACACTTCCTACCTTTCTCCCGAAGGTGGTATCTTAGTTTCATAAAAATCAGGAGATTATTTTGCCGTCATTCTGTAACAACCCTAAGAACCAGAAGGAGGCGTCTTTCCATACTCTGGACGTCAGGAGATGTCTCCTTGAATATTTAGACAAGACAAAGGATTTTAGGTCAGCTGAGAACCTGTTAGTTCAGTTTTCAGGACCTAATAAGGGTAAAGCAGCTTCTAAAGCTTCTGAAAGTAGATGGATTAAACAGTCAATCTCTCTAGCCTACACTAGTAAGAATAAAGATCCCCCTTCATTCTTCACAGCTCATTCCACGAGATCAGTGGCAACATCCTGGGCAGAGAGGGCAGAAGCTACCTTAGATCAAATTTGCAAAGCTGCCACTTGGAGCTCTGTCCACACCTTCTTTAGACACTACAGGGTACAGTTAAGGCCAATCTCTGATTTATCCTTCGGCAGAAAAGTTCTGTCAGCAGTAGTCCCCCCCCTAATAATTTAGTTTCTATTCTAAATCTTCAGGGGTGCTGTCATAGGGCGTTGGGGTAAAAGCACGATTACTTACGGGTAATCTTGTTTTCAATAGCCCATGACAGCACCCCTCATGCATACCCTGCCCTATATAGCCGGATGTTGCTGAAATATTGTTTAAAAGTATTGTTTTATGTTACCTATGTTGATTATTACCTCCGCTGGAGTACTTTTGTTTGAACTGAGGCTGGAAAGGTGTGTCAAGCTTTTATATTCTCAGGTTTCCTGTCCTGCGGTGGGAGGTCCTCTCCAGGGGTGCTGTCATGGGCTATTGAAAACAAGATTACCCGTAAGCAGGGCCGGTTTTAGACTAGATGTGGCCCTGGGCAAAGTTGAAGGTGGGGCCCCAAATGCTGAAATATTTTAGCAACAATTTAAGGTCCCCATACATGTTACTCTTTTGTTGGTGGTACCTGTTGCTCCTGGTGGGTTTGGCCATCAGCGTAAGGTGTATGGGGCTCTCTGGACAGTCCTCTGACAGATGATATCAGTGGACGTAGGGGGTCAAGCTTGATGGAAAATCAACGCCCAACCTCTTTGTTCTCAGAGAGATAAGCCGCCATCAGATCTGTATGGCTATGGCTTTCCCCTCTCATAGAGAACACAGAAACACTCAGATGTGCCAAATTTCTGTGTATGGGGAGGACAGGACCGGATGGGACAGATAATTGTCAGCTGAAGGATTGTTCAGCCAGCAGTTATTGGAAGTGTACGGCCACTTTTAAGGCCGTATTACACGGCCTGATATTCTGCAGAAGTGAGCGCCAATCTGGTAGAATGGAGCTCGCTTAGAGAGCCTACTACATGGCTCTTTTATGATGCAGCAAAAGCTATGGAGGAGATTTATCAAACTGGTGTAAAGAAGAATTGGCTCAGTTGCCCCTAGCAACCAATCAGATTCCACCATCTTAGAATGTGAGTAATGAATGGTGGAATCTGATTGGTTGCTAGGGGCAACGGAGCCAGTTTCACTTTACACCATGTTTGATAAATCTCCCCCTATGTGTATATATACAGTATATCATTAGTGATGTGTGTGCAATCCTTGCTGTATATAGTAAACAATAAAGTGGAATTTTATACTCACCGTAAATTCTCTTTCCTGTAGTCCGAAGCAGCAGCACATAATGGGGAAGATTCTATCTTCCTGCAATGATAGGACAGATGGTAACAAGCAATAAAGAGTTAATTGCCCCGCCTATAAGGCCCTATGCTGACCCAGCCTCCTTGTGTACTTCTAACGATCTAGGAAAACATAAGCCAAAACACTCAAGGTATGATGCATAAACTTTTATAGGGAGGGTTAGTTTGTGCTGCTGCTTCGGACTACAGGAAAGAGAATTTACGGTGAGTATAAAATTCCACTTTCCCTTACGTCCTAAGCAGCAGCACATAATGGGGATATAGCAAGATCACATAAAGGGTGGGAGAATCATACAGCAGTCATGAGAACCGGTTTACCAAGATTGGTTGCCCAGAGGTTCTAATGTCCAAAAGTATAAGAAGACCACAATGCAGTTTTGTATATCTGATCAATGAGAATGCACATCTCCTCCACCCAGGATATAGACATTGCCCTTGTGGTAAGGGCCTTAATGGATTCAGGTACTTGGACTCTCACCTCTTGGTAACACACAGAGTCTGCCGTATCCATCTGGATAAAGTGGCTTTTGAGGACTTCCAATCACTGTTCCTTCCTGAAAAAGATACAGATAAAATCTTCTGACTTCTCTGGTTCTCACTAAACCAGAGAGTGCAGGCCCAAGGCTCCGCCCACAACCAGAGAGTGCCGTTGTAACGCTTCCTCATTGGAGGAATTTAGGCAAAAACAGGTAACTCAATCTGCGGAGTAATGTTGGATAAGGAAGGAACCTTAAGGGTAAAAGACGAAGTCCTGAAGGATAACAAGATATGGTTCAGTGGCTCCTAATGTCTGAACATACTCCTGCGTTTAGCAGATGTAATAGCTACTAGGAAGCATACCTTGAGGGTCAGGTATTTTAATTCAACTAAAGATAAGAACTCAAAACGGAGCCGTGCAAGGTGATGAAGGACGAGTCCCGGATCCCACCTGGGAGTTGGATCCATTACAGTTGCTTTAATCCTTTGCGTAGCTTTAATAAATCTTTGTATTAGGGATTTTTTTTTTTTTTTTTTTTGACAGTCAGCTGTCTGGAAGAGCAGAGACATGTACTTTGACGGTCGCAGCTTCAGCCCATTCTCAAACCCATCCTGGAGAAATCGAAGGATCGCCTTGATAGACAGTGATATGGGAGAAGTCCGATTCTTCACACCAGGATAGAAAACCTCCTTCACCCTCGGGGAGGTTCTCTTTGTGGGTTCTGCTCTTAATAGCAGAATCATGTTTACCACCAATTCTAAAAAGCCTCAGCTCATCAGGCCTGTCAATCTTCAGGCCGTCAATCATAGGTGGTCCAGACCCAGACACAATCTGCCCTTCTGTGACAGTAAGTGAGGATTCTGGGAAAGTCTCCAAAATGTCCTTTTGGACACATGCATCAGGAGAGAACAACCATGCCTTCTTGAGCTATTAGGAGTAATGAGGCATGATTCAGTCTTGTCCTTACAAGACTACTACGGGTTGTCGTCCCTAGCAGTTTTAGGGAGTAAAAACCACGTATTCTGGCGTTATCCGAAATGGCCATTAGGTCCACGTAAAGGTCGCCATAATATCTGGTGATTTGCCAGACATAATCCGTCCTCATGGGGCAGTAGGTGAGGAATCTGGGGAAGTCTCCAAAATGTCCTTTTGGACATATTCCTCAGGAGAGAACAACAATTACCACAATGACCTCTTGGGCCAATCTGTGGCTCTCAGGATTAATGAGACTGATCCTGCATTGTCTTTTACAAGACTTCTACTGATTGTTGTCCACAGTAGTTTTTAGGGAGTTAAAACCACGCACCCTGGTTTTACCCGAAATGGCCATGGGACCAATGGGTAGCTGTAATATCTGGAGATTCACCAGAACTTCTCCTGGTCCAGAGACCATTCTTCTGTCAGGGTAATATAATGGCTTTAGCCTTTTACATTAAGGCATTGTGACTTCCCTTGTTGCTGGATAGATCTCTTGGTCCATGCAAAAAAACAGCTTCTGCTTTTAACAGTAAGGCTACTGTTCACATGCAGCTCTGAAGATCGATATGCACCACTGTAGATGTGTTCTCGATCTTACTCCGATAGCTTCCCCATAGATTGATGTGCTGAAGTGGACTGGAGCTCACTTTCTGCACTCATCTCTCACATGTTGGATGACAGCCACTTCTGTTAGGAACAAAGTCTTCTTCGCCTGTCTCACCCTTTGTTAGATAGATCGGTGGTTGCCTCCACCCACTTTGAGGGTGAGATTGGTCTGCCACTGACTGAAGAAAATGTTGAGGCCCTTGTATCTGTGGGTGTAAACCATAACCCAATGTAGGCTGTTTATTCTTTGGTCCCATACTGACAGCATCTGCTGCAAGGGGATACATACGCCAACCTGCCTATTCAATTTGTTGCTTGCAGACGTCATGAGACCTGACAATCATCATTGGGTGAAGATACACCAATGGGGAGTTCTAGGAATCCTGACCCAGGAATGGTTATGAGTAGGTGAAAATATAGTACTGTAAGTTTTTGATAATTAACAATCACTCGTGCAGGAAGGAGACAATGGTGGTCTTGGATTCTCTCCAGATGGTGACTACAGCTGACATAACATAGAAGAGTGTCCCATCTACTTCCCTTCTTATCTTAGGATAGATATATGTCATTCCAGGCCCGGCAGGTAACCTTAGTGAATGTAAAGGGAGCGGAGGTGATTTCAGAAAGATGCAAAGGAATATGCAGTCTTCTCTGTAGCTAGGTACATGCAGTCTTCTCTGTAGCCAGGTACATGTAGATATGTGTCTTTCACAACTAGCATGGTTAGTCTCCTTTAGGAGGGGGAGCACAGAGCATATGTTCTCCATATGGAACCTTCTTTGCTTAGAACTGTAGATCTATGGACGTTCACCAACAACTTACCTTCTTTGGATCGGAAACTGTCGAGAATATGGCACCATAAGGTAAACCCACGGTTGCTGCCAGAGAAGCTTTAGTCACAAGCTTCTTTGTCCCCCATCCACAAGACCTCTGAGATGGATGATCCCTTTTAGTGACGGATCCATCATTTCTTCCAGTACCTTCCATGCTGGAAACTTCTATAGAATGGGGAACAAGGGAGGATTTCCTTCTCCTTTTCAGACTGGGGCAGAGATTGTACCTTTCTGTAAGGAAGAGTCCTTCCTCAGAGTGTCCCCAATCCATTCAGGTGGATTCTCATGGTACATAGAGTATTATTAGAAAGAACATCCATCTCTGGCAAAGTCTAATGCTCCTCTCCAAGCATGGAGGGGCCACGGACCAGGCAGCCAAATGTGGAGTGACACGCATACTCAGAAGTAAGCACCATCTGCTTAAGATATAGCATCTTCTGTAATGGGTTACAATGAAGATACAATCTACAAACAAAAATAAATTCCACTGCCATCTGGATGTGGAATCTTGCAGGATAACATACATAAGTGACTGAGCTTTGCCAAAGGTTTCCTCACCCTGAAACTTTGGGCATTAGATTCCTGCATTAAGTGAGATAAAATGATAAATAAACCTGTGCCAGGTAAAGAGGCAACAGACTGCTGTGTAGTACAAGAAAACCAGATACCTCAGAGCAGCTGATACACAACTAACAATTCTAAGGCTGTGTTCACACGATGCAGCCTCCTTGCTTCAATGGATCATTGTTTCAATAGCAGAACTAATGTAAGACAGCCACCAGGTATACTCGGTACACAACTAGAAACTAAAGTTGTGATCATACCCTGCAATATCTTCGTTTTACTATTTTAAAAATAGCGGTACTATACATGTAGCAACTCTAGTTTTTAACTCTGTTTTATAGCTTCAATGCAACATTAAATATCAGTAACCGTGCTAGAAAAGACCCCAGATGCTCAATACACAACCAGGAACTTTAGGGTTGTGTTCACACAATGCAGTCTCATAACTGCACTGCATCAAACAAAAAGCAGAGCTATAGCTGACATGTAAGGTGCAATCAATACACCACTAGCAATCCTAGGGTTGTGTTCACACAACGAAGTTTCATAACTTTACTGCCTCATTCAATTGCAGTACTGAATAAAACATTAGGTGTAATTAAAAAAAAAAATAAATAAAAAAATAAATAAAAATAAATAGCAACTCTAGGCTTGTGTTCACACAATGCATCTTTCCACAGCAGAACTAGAGCAAGGAATCAGACATTAGGTGCAATAAAAAGCTACTCTAGGCTTGTGTTCACACAATGCATCTTTCCACAGCAGTGTTAGAGCAAGGAATCAGAGGTCAGGTGCAATAACAGCAACTCTAGGTTTGTGTTCACACAATGTATCCTTCCACAGCAGAACTGGAGCAAGGAATCAATATTCACCTAGCAACTCTGGGCTTGTGTTCACACACTGCAGTCTCACAACTTCACTGCATCCTTCAATCGCAGTACTAGAGCCAGGAATCACACTCAGGTGTAATGAATCACACATCAGGTGTCACCAATACACACCTAGCAAATCTAGGTTTGTGTACACACAATGCAGTTTCATAGCTTCAATGCAACAAGAAAAAGCAGTGCCAGTGTAAGAAAGATACCAGGTGCAATCAATACACAACCAGCAACTAGTGCAAGAAATCAGCTCAGTGACCGCACAACTAACAGCTCTTATCTAAGGCAGCATACACATATAGCAGATCCATAGCTTTCACTGTATTATTACATAGCAGGACCCATACTGCATGATCACATAGCGGAATCATGTAATTTATATCCATTAGCCTGCACACAGGCCTCCTGCAATACAGGTCAGGTTTCCAGGCAGAGAGCCTGCACAGGCACCATACAATTCCTCACAAAAAAGGCAGTATGACTTACCTCTCTGAAGAGTGAGGACAGACACCAGGAAGCGCCATGGTTAGCAGCCACGTGCAGCCCGGCAGCGGATGGCGCCATAATACTTACTGACCTGAGCATAGAAGCTGAGCGATCACTGAGATGGCGGCTGCTTCCTTAAGAAAAATAAAATCTTTGCTCTGTACACAACAAAGCAGGATAAAAACAAAATACATATACAAAAAAACTCTCCCTCTCCACACGACCATGTGGAAAAGAAGAATTATTGGAAGGAGAGCAGAGAAACACACATAGGCCTGCTCCCTGCTCTCCTCCTACCACCTGTCCCACAGAAGGACAGAAAAAAACACAAGGAGGCTGGGTCAGCATAGGGCCTTATAGGCGGGGCAATTAACTCTTTATTGCTTGTTACCATCTGTCCTATCATTGCAGGAAGATAGAATCTTCCCCATTATGTGCTGCTGCTTAGGACGTAAGGGAAAGATATATACTACCTGATCACGTTCCCCGGTGTCCTCAGGCCGTGTCTGTGATATATACTACCTGATCATGTTCCCCAGTGTCCTCACAGAGCGATAGCGTCCTGATTCGGACTATTTTCGCTCCATGTATTAGGCCCCTTACTCAGTTCAGAAGGTTACATGCCGGGACTGCCGCTATATGCCGGGACTGCCGCTATATGCCAGGACTGCCCCTACATGCCAGGACTGCCCCTACATGCCAGGACTGCCCCTACATGCCAGGACTGCCCATACATTCTGGGACTGCCGCTACATGCCGGGACTGCCCCTACATGTCGGGACTGCCCCTACATGTCGGGACTGCCCCTACATGTCGGGACTGCCCCTACATGCCGGGACTGCCGCTACATGCCGGGACTGCCGCTACATGCCGGGACTGCCGCTACATGCCGGGACTGCCGCTACATGCCGGGACTGCCACTACATGTCAGGACTGCCCCTACATTCTGGGACTGCCGCTACATGTCAGGACTGCCCCTAAATGCCAGGACTGCCACTACATTCTGGGACTGCCGCTACATGCCGGGACTGCCGCTACATGCCAGGACTGCCGCTACATGCCAGGACTGCCGCTACATGCCAGGACTGCCGCTAGTGGTGTAAACACAAGAACTATTTATATGAATTGCTTTAAAAAAATAAAATAAAAAAATCACTATAATCAGGACCAAATATTACCTCCATACCGTTATTAAAGAAAACTTTACTATATAGGCCAATATTACCACCATAAAGTGACCGCCCCATAATGACTCTATATATACACTATATACAGACCAATATTACCACCATAAAGTGACCGCCCCATAATGACTCTATATACACTATATACAGACCAATATTACTGCCATAGAGTGACCACCGCATGACTCTATATACACTATATACAGACCAATATTACCTCTATAGACTTTCCACTGTATAATGAATGACTCTTTATACACTGTATACAGACCAATATTATGTGGCTGTCACTCTATGGCTGTACTTTTGGTCTGTATATAGTGTATATATAGAGTCATTATGTGGTGGTCACTGTATGGCGGTAATATTGGTCTGTATATAGTGTCATTATGTGGTAGTCAATCTATGGCAGTAATGACTATATATACACTATATACAGAACAATATTAATGCCAAAGAGTGACCACTGCATAATGACACTTTATACAGACCAATATTACCACCATAGAGTGACCGCCACATAACTCTATATACACACTATATACAGACCAATATTACCGCCATAGATTGACCACTGCATAATGACTCTGTATCCAGACCAATATTATGTGGCGATCACTCTATGGCTGTACTATTGGTCTGTATATAGTGTATATAGTCATTATGTGGTGGTCACTGTATGGCAGTAATATTGGTCTGTATATAGTGTCATTATGTGGCAGTCAATCTATGGCAGTAATGACTATATATACACTATATACAGACCAATATTACCAGCATACAGTGACCACCACCTAAGGACTGAATACCACCTTATTATTTTTCTCAATAAAATACACCGTATTGCCTTATATACATAGGAGCTGCAGCCAATCAGCGGCCTCAGTGGTCATCGGCAGCAATTACATAGGACTGATGAGGCCAGAGAATGGCTGCAGCTCCTATGTACAGTGTATTCACTTCTACACTTGGGAGTCAGCAGTGCTAACTCACACACTAATATATATATATATACACTCACACATCCATGAAAACACATTATACAGATACGAACCATCCAGTCCACACACTACACACATGACATGTAACACACTACATTCATCCATTATACACTTACATTCATACACATTACACACTACATATACAGTATACTTACTCTGTCTAGCATGCTGGGTGTAGTGGTGCATCCCCCCTCATGTTCCTTAGCAGCAGGCTGTCATCCTCCCCGGAAGCCCTCTCCTCCATCGTCCCGACAGCTCCACACCAGAGGAGGAAGTCACCTGCAGTAAGAGGAGCTGGAGGGAGGGGGAGCTACACACACACGGAGCAGACACCAAGCAGCGTCCTGCAGCCTCTGCGTGACCCCTGATAGCAGCAGCCAGGGATCACTGCCAGACGCTGCAGGACGCTCTCCTACTGGAACTGCGGGAGGGGGCCCCTGGGGGATGGGGGCCCTGGGCATTTGCCCTGCTTGCCCCCCCCCTAGTGCCGGCCCTGCCCGTAAGTAATCGTGCTTTTTGACTTTTTCTCCATAGAGAGGGGTCAACATCTAAATTTAACCTTAACAATAGTATACAGACATACAGCTCTATATCCTGGACATAGTATACAGACATACAGCTCTGCATCCTGGACATAGTATACATACATACAGCTCTATATCCTGGACATAGTATACAGACATACAGCTCTATATCCTGGACATAGTATACAGACATACAGCTCTATATCCTGTACATAGTATACAGACACAGCTCTATATCCTGGACATAGTATACAGACATACAGCTCTATATCCTGGACATGGTATACAGACATACAGCTCTATATCCTGTACATAGTATACAGACATACAGCTCTATATCCTGTACATAGTATACAGACACAGCTCTGCGCCATGTACATTCCATGCAGTATACAGCAGAGTGTAAGGTGCACAGTGTACAGCAGATGAGTTGATTGTCAATAGAAAAATGAAATCAATTCTATTTCCTCATATGTTCAGGTACACAGGCTGACAATCCCCGCACCCCTCTCCTCAGCCTGGTCCAGGAATCCTCCCACACATGTGACTAACCATGTGGTCATGACATAAAGGTCCTTATGTTTCAGCCGGCATCTACCAGGGTTGCGTCTAGAATGGAGTTGCTCCTGTGAGGTCCTCCCTTCAGCAACTCCATTCTAGCTCACTCACTAGTGGAGGGACTAGATTGGAGTTGCTGAAGTGAGGACCTCACAGGAGCAACTCCAATGTAGACGATTCAGTAGTGAGGTGACTAGATTGGAGTTGCTGAAGTGAGGACCTACTAGGAGCCACTCCATTCTAGACATGTCTTCGCAGAAGTGACTAGAATGGAGTTGTTTACAAGACCTATAGGATTCTATTGTAGTAGGTGCATTATTCTGGAAGCTCATTCATAAATAGTGCTGCACAATAATTTGGACTAGACATGGAGTAAGATTCCACTTAGTGTAAATTTATATGTATTAATTTTTATATATTTTTTTTATCAAATCAACCCGTTTTTCTGTAACATTGGTGTCAGTGTTACTGTTTTTGTCAGTGATTCTGGTGGTCTTTTTGTCCATTTTCAGAAAAAATGTATTTTGAAAGTCGTCTAAATGGAAAGAATACATCATTTTAAAAACTGAAAATGTTCTGAGTTATTTTATGTGATTTCTGCTAGTATGCCTCAATAACACTCAGCATTACATTTTATATAACTGTACAGTAAAAAGTGGTCCTCCTTGCAGCCACTCCATTCTAGTCAGTTCATCATGGGGACAGCTAGAATGGAGTGGATGTATGGAGGACCTACTTATACCTGCTCCAGTTATTGCAGAAGCCATGAACCTACCAGGAGCAACTCCAGTCTAGCTGTCTCACTGCTGACCTGACTAGAATGGAGTTGCAGTAAGGAGGACCTACCAGGAGCCACTCCATTCTAGTCCCCTCACTAGTGACCTGACTAGAATGGAGTTGCAGTAAGGAGGACCTACTAGGAGCCACTCCATTCTAGTCCCAACACTAGTGATCTGACTAGAATGGAGTTGCAGTAAGGAGGACCTACTAGGAGCCACTCCATTCTAGTCCCAACACTAGTGATCTGACTAGAATGGAGTTGCTGTAGGGAGGACCTACCAGGAGCCACTCTATTCTAGTCCCCTCACTAGTGACCTGACTAGAATGGAGTTGCTGTAGGGAGGACCTACCAGGAGCCACTCCAGTCTAGTCCCCTCACTAGTGACCTGACTAGAATGGAGTTGCTGTAGGGAGGACCTACCAGGAGCCACTCCAGTCTAGTCCCCTCACTAGTGACCTGACTAGAATGGAGTTGCTGTAGGGAGGACCTACTAGGAGCCACTCCATTCTAGCTGCCTCACTGCTGATCTGACTAGAATGGAGTTGCTGTAGGGAGGACCTACCAGGAGCCACTCCATTTTAGTCCCCTCACTAGTAAACTGACTAGAATGGAGTTGCTGTAGGGAGGACCTACCAGGAGCCACTCCATTCAAGGCCCCTCACTAGTGACCTGACTAGAATGGAGTTGCTGTAGGGAGGACCTACTAGGAGACACTTCAGTCTAGCTGCCTCACTGCTGATCTGACTAGAATGGAGTTGCTGTAGGGAGGACCTACCAGGAGCCACTCCATTCTAGTCCCCTCACTAGTAAACTGACTAGAATGGAGTTGCAGTAGGGAAGACTTACCAGGAGCCACTCCATTCTAGTCCCCTCACTAGTGATCTGACTAGAATGGAGTTGCTGTAGGGAGGACCTATCAGGAGCCACTCCATTCTAGTCCCCTCACTCATGATCTGACTAGAATGGAGTTGCAGTAAGGAGGACCTACCAGGAGCCACTCCATTCTAGTCCCCTCACTCGTGATCTGACTAGAATGGAGTTGCTGTAAGGAGGATCTATCAGGAGCCACTCCATTCTAGTCCCCTCACTAGTGATCTGAGTAGAATGGAGTTGCTGTAAGGAGGACCTATCAGGAGCCACTCCATTCTAGTCCCCTCACTAGTGATCTGACTAGAATGGAGTTGCAGTAAGGAGGACCTACCAGGAGCCACTCCATTCTAGGCCCCGCACTAGTGATCTGACTAGAATGGAGTTGCTGTAAGGAGGACCTACCAGGAGCCACTCCATTCTAGTCCCCTCACTAGTGAACTGACTAGAATGGAGTTGCTGTAGGGAGGACCTACTAGGAGCCACTCCATTCTAGTCCCCTCACTAGTGAACTGACTAGAATGGAGTTGCTGTAGGGAGGACCTACCAGGAGCAACTCCATTCTAGACAGCTCAGGAGGGAGACAGCTAGAATGGAGTTGCTTTTGGTAGGTTCTCCTTACAGCAACTTCATTCTAGTCAGTTCAGCAGTGAGACAGCTAGAATGGAGTTGGCGTATGGAGGACCTACTTACACCTGCTCGTTTGTGCAAAAATCATGAACCTACCAGGATCAACTCCATTCTAGTCAGGTCAGTAGTGAGGCAGCTAGAATGGAGTGGCTCCTGGTAGGTTCATGGCTTCTGCATTGACTGGGGCTGGTATAAGTAGATCCTCACCACCAGGTGTATCCTCTCCTCTGAGAGGGCATATATTCTAGCATGTTTAGTACTGTAATGTCTAGAACACAGCTGAGGGCCAAAGTCTGACACCTGTTATAAACTACATTTCCCATCAGGACATACCTGTCCTGGCATGATGGGAATTGTAGTTTTGCAACTGCTGACACCTCGGGTCTAGAATGTTCCCTTTTCTCTGAGTTCCTGACTCTGATTCAGTATTGAAATGTCTAGTCCGTATCCTCTCCTCTGAGCGTATCCTCTCCTCTGAGCTTTTCACTGAGCGGGCAGTATTACACAGCATGATTATGAGGTAGGGCTGGGCGATATTGGGCTAAATCAATATAGCAGTTAATCGCACACGTAGCCGCATTAACAATAATTGAACAATAATTCTGACACAGGCAGCACGTTGGCTCAGTGGTTAGCACAGTAGCCTTGCAGCACTGGGGTCCTGGGTTCAAATCCCACCAAGGGAAACATCTGCAAAGAGTTTGTATGTTCTCTCTGTGTTTGCGTGGGTTTCCTCCTACACCCAAAAACATACTGATATGACATGCCAAATTGGCTATATTTTGATTCTAAAAAGTGAAGGGAAAAAAAAAAAAAGAACTCACTGAGCAGCAACACAAGGCAGGGCAATATAGTCTATTGTCATTATTATTTGTTATTATTAGTAGTTTCAGCAGAGACCTGAACATGTATACACAGGTATACAGCTATTTCCCTTACGTCCCACAGCGGCACAATAATGGGGTATTCTCGCCCCTGTGAGCTTGGCAGGACAAAGGAATTTTTAATAGTAAACCAAATAAACAATAGAAAGACACTCCCCCTCCCAGGAGTATATAGGGTGGACTGCCCTCAACCACAGTGAGTTTATTTTTGTCCTTGAGTATGGCAGGACCCTCCCGGGGAGACTCCTTCCTAGGGATGCATTAGAAAATTCATTACTTAAAGGGGTTGTCCAGGGAAAAATGATTTTTTGTATTAGGAAAGGGTTAACCAAGGTTAACCCTTCTCTAATATACTTACCTGTCATTAGATGTCTGCTCTGGGAGATCTCTGGGACGGTCACGTGACTTGCTTGCTTCAGATCTTCTGTCTTCCTGTCATTCTCCGGACCGGAAGCTTCTCCTGTCTCTGCTTCTGGTTCGGTGACGTCAGCTGCACTGAGCTCTTCTGCGCCTGTGCCAGCCTCTCCCTCTTCTTATTGGCTGCAGAGTACTTGAGCCTGATTGGCTACACAGTAGCCTGTGCAGATCAAGCGTGAGGGGGACTTGTGAAGACGGAGGGGCTTGATTTCTGTCAGGCAGGTCCCAGCAGATCACACTCTCGGCAGCAGCACAGGCAGTGTCTCCTCATCCCCAGAGTGAGTCTGAGTCATCCTGAGAGGGGAGAATGCTGTCTGCGCTGCTGCAGTTCTGATCGCTTCAACACTTGGTTCTGTCACAACTGTTCCCTGACACACAAATCATCTCCTCTGCCGTCCTAACCCCCCCTCCCCCCCTCCCCACACACAGAGAAGCCGTCAGGGGAAACCTTCATGTACATAGAGCTGAAGCAGCTGGGGGGGAGGGGAGGAGGTCAGGACAGGGGAGATGATTTCTGTGTGACACAACACTGTTCCCTGACACATAAATCATCTCCTCTGCCGTCCTAACCCCCTCCCCCCCTCCCCACACACAGAGAAGCCGTCAGGGGAAACCTTCATGTACATAGAGCTGAAGCAGCTGGGGGGAGCACTCTTGGCAGCAGCAGAAACAGCCACAGATGACTTCTGCACATCTTATTTCTGTGTTTTTTTCTTTCAAATAGAAATCATCACCACCTGGTTCACCATCCCTTTTTTATTTATTTATTCAGAATTAGATCTATTTTATAGACTATTTCCCTCTTGCTTCATCAGCTTCCCACTATAGTGCAGTGGTAAGTGACAGGTTTACCATGCACACTGACCAGGGTTCACATCCCATCAGTGAACTTTTTTTTTTTTTTTCCAATTATGACTTGTGCTAGATATTTTGGTGATTGTAGTTCCTCTGCAAACAAGAAACACTGAGGGTAATATACAAACAAGATGAATTCTCAAGTCTTCCCATCCTTATAAGCTACTATATATCTTGCAGGAAGTGGTGTTTGTTTACATTCAGAAACAGTGCTCTCTACTGACATCTCTGGCGGAGTCAGGAACTGTCTAGAGCAGCAGCAAGTGCCCATAGAAAACCTCTCCTGCTCAGGACAGTTCCTGACTCCGCCAGAGATGTCAGTAGAGAGCACTGTTTCTGAATGTAAACAAACAACATTTCCTGCAGGACATACAACAGTGTATAAGTATGGGAAGACTTGAGATTTTTAAATAGAAGTAAATTACAAATCTATTTAACTTTCTGATACCAGTTGATTTGAAAGAAAAAAAAATTTCGCTGGACAACCCCTTTAACCCTTTGAGGACCAGGCCCAAAATGACCCAGTGGACCGCGCAAATTTTGATCTTAGTGTTTCCGTTTTTCCCTCCTCCCCTTCTAAGAGCTCCAGCACTTTCAGTTTTTTATCTACAGGCCATGTAAGGGCTTATTTGTTACAGGAATAGTTGTACTGTGTAATGGCGTCATTCATTTTACCATAACATGTATGATGGAATCCCAAATATATTATTTATGAAGATATAAATTGGTGAAATCGCAAAAAAGAATGCAATATGGTAACGTTTGGGGGGTTCCTGTGTCTACGTAATGCACTATATGGTAAAAGCGACATGATACTATTACTCTATAGGTCAGTACGAACACAACCATATGCAGGTTTACGCAGATTCTCTAATGTTATATATTTTTTTTAAATGAAATCCTTTTTTTTGGCAATTAATTATAAATAAAATGGGACTATTGTGACGCTTATAAAGGTTTTATTTTTTCACCTACGGGGCTGTATGGGGTGTCATTTTTTCCGCCATGATCTCTAGTTTTTATTAATACCATATTTGTGAAGATCGGACGTTTTGATCACTTTTTATTAATTTTTTTATATATATAATGTAACATAAAATCGGTAATCCGCGCACTTTTTTCCCTCTTTTCGTGTACGCCGTTTACCGTTCGCAATGACGCTTGTTATATTTTAATAGATCGGACAATTCCGCACGCTACGGTATATTATATGTTTATCTATTTATTTATTTTTATATGTTTTATTTATATAATGGGAAAGGGGGGTGATTTAGACTTTTATTGGGGGAGGGGTTTTGGGGTAGTGTGTTAGTGTTTTTAACTTTTTTTTTTTTACACATTTGAAGTCCCTTTGGGGGACTTTTACATTCACTGCTTGGATTTCTACACTGATGAATGCTATGCCATAGGCATAGCATTGATCAGTGTTATCGGCGCTCTGCTCATTGAGCCTGCCTGTGCAGGCTCAGTGACCAGAGCGCCGATCGGACCGCACGGAGGCAGGTGAGAGACCTCCGGCGGCCCGTTTTACCGATCGGGACCCCCGCAATCACACTGCGGGGGTCCCGATCGGTAAGTGACAGGGGACTCCCCCTGTCACTTACACTTAAACGCCGCGGTCGCGCCGCGATCGCGGCGTTTAAGGGGTTAATGACACGCGGCAGCGCGATCGCTGCAGCGTGTCATTGCCGGTGAGGTCCCGGCTGCTCACTGCAGCCGGCCCCCACCTCCTATGAAGCGCGCTCCGCTCCGGAGCGCGCTTCATAGCGGGAATAACACCCATGACGTAAGGTTACGTCATGGGTCGTCTGGGGACAGACTTCCATGACGTAACCCTACGTCCAGGGTCGTCTAGGGGTTAACTTATGCTTTTCTTCTTAGTGTGCTGCTGGCTGTTGCCATGGACGGGGAGCACATTGAGGCTCTGTTTTGCTATTCAGATCATTCTGAGCTGAGCAGTGTAAGTGTTCCATGGAGTCCGGACAGGAAGTGACGTCACTTCCGGTCGGTGGAACGCAATTTGCGTTCCACTGCGTCTGAACAGGAAGTAGGTGAGTATATGCCAGCAAAAGTGTTTTTTTACATATGTTATGCATATGAAACAGATCTAGAAGGTCCAGGTGACCATACAGGCTCCTAGAATAGTAGTTATTTAGGACCTACGGGTCTCAGGACGCTGCGGACCGGAAGTGGGCGGAGCTTAAGAATGGCGCCAAAGCAGCCATTTAAACACCCAAACAGTGCTACATTCTTGCTGTTGCTTTAGAGCTAAACAGCTACTCGACTAGTGAAGATTTCACAGCAAGTAATTTGCCTAAAAGATGTCTTCCAGAGAATCTTCCGGACGCAAGTCTACTCACAAAACTCGTCACTTAACCTGTAGAGATTGTGGTATGTTAGCTCTCATTGAGAAGCTATTATGGATCTGGTACAGTTGCTGATAATTGTTATCCTTCCAGATACGCCTCTACCGGACGATAGTGACTACACTACATGCCTCTCCTGCCGACCAGCTATTGCGGAGAAGGAGGAACCCACGGTGCATAATGTTGTCATCTGGGTCAAGGATTTTGTGGTAAAGCTTTAGACAGGCATTTTCTGCCTTCAGCACTCCTGGTAAGAGACTTACAATTTATATTTCCTTCCAGCAATCCTCTCTCAAGGAATCTCTTAAGGAGTTTAAAGATTCCATTTCTCAGCCCAAAAGAAGACGCATTGGATCTCCTTCACAGTCTGTGGAGGAGTATAGAATTTTGGATGAGGTCTATGTGTCTCCTGCAGAAGAGGATGACAATGCTGAAAAGGCCTTATTTAATCCTGATAAAATCCTAAAACTGGTTAGGCTAGTGTTAGCAGATAGTCAATCTGCTGATAAAAAGGATAAGGATGAGGAAGCATCCTTATCCAAAAAGCAAAAGGCCTTTAATGTGGAGGATAGTATTGCTGACATTATGAAGGCAGAATGGAAACATCCTGAGAAAGCCCCTATGCTAACCAAAAAATTCTGGTCTCTATTCCCGGTCAATGAGGAACAGTCCTCCACATGGATGGAGGTCCCTAAAGTTGATGTGGCCATTGCAAGACTTTCCAAGAGGACCATTGTCCCTTCGGAAGACGGTTCCAACTTACATGACCCGATGGATCGTCGCATGGAGGTGGTTCTAAAGAGGGCATATTCAACGGCAGTTGGCCAAGAAACAATATCGGTAGCCACTCACGAAGTCTCTAAATCCTTAAGGAAGTGGCTGTCTCGTATTCAGGATGACATTGATTCAGGAATCAGTAGGGATGACATTCTGTCTTCCTTCAAACAAGTATCCTTGGCTATGGATTACTTGTGCGATTCCACGTCTCACCAGGCTAAGCTTGCTGCAAGAGCTATGTCTCTACTGCAGCGAGAAGGGCTCTATGGATGCGGCCCTGGACGGGAGATGTTTCTTCCAAATATAGTATCTGCAATATGAAAGTCTCGCCTGGGAGACTGTTTGGGTCAGAACTTGACTCCCTTATGGAAGACCTGGCCGACCGTAAAGGTAAATCTTTGCCTTCAGGTCGTAGCTCCTTTCGTAGGAGACCAGATAGATCCCCTCCTAGAGGAAGACAGCACCGCTCTCGCGGTAGAGGAACAGCCAGTTACAGAAGAGGTGTTAACAGAGGACAGAAGTTCTCTCCAAAAAAGAAGGACTTCTGACGCCAACCCTCTTCCTGTAGGGGGTCGCCTCTCCCAATACCTTCCAGCATGGGAGAAGGCGGTGAAAGATTTATGGGTCCTCAACATAATCAGGAAAGGTTATTGCTTGCCCCTCAATCCCATACCTCCAGGAAGATACTTAGTATCTTCTCGTCTTCCTCCAGAAAAACAGCTCATTCTGGAGAAATCTATTTTCGACCTAATCGAAATCTCAGCCCTGGAACCAGTCCCAGAGAAAGAACTGGGACTGGGAATTTATTCCCCAGTATTCCTGGTGCCCAAACCCTCCAACAAGTGGAGGTTAATCATAGACTTGCGTTTCCTCAACCGTTACATTTCAAAGGCAAAATTCCGAATGGAGACAATAAAATCAGTAAAGATGATTCTACAGGAGGGCGATTTTATGGCATCCTTGGACCTCAAGGATGCATACTTCCATATCCCCATATTTTTGGGTCACAGGAAGTACTTAACCCTTTAAGGACAGAGCAAATTTCGATTTTTGCGTTTTCGGTTTTTCCTCCTTGTGCATAAAAGGCCATAGCACTTGCATTTTTCCACCTAGAGACCCACATGAGCCCTTATTTTTTGCGTCACTAATTGTACTTTGCAATGACAGGCTGAATTTTTCCATAAAGTACACTGCGAAACCAGAAAAAAATTCAAAGTGTGGTGAAATTGAAAAAAAAAAAACGCATTTTGTTTATTTGGGGGAAATGTGTTTTTACGCCATTCGCCCTGGGGTAAAACTGACTTGTTATATATGTTCCTCAAGTCGTTACGATTAAAACGATATGTAACATGTATAACTTATATTGTATCTGATGGCCTGTAAAAAATTTAAACCATTGTCAACAAATATACAACACTTAAAATCGCTCCATTCCCAGGCTTATAGAGCTTTTATCCTTTGGTCTATGGGGCTGTGCGAGGTGTCATTTTTTGCGCCATGATGTGTTCTTTCTATCGGTACCTTGATTGCGCATATACGACTTTTTGATCGCTTTTTATTACAATTTTTCTGGATTTGATGCGACCAAAAATGCGCAATTTTGCACTTTGGGATTTTTTTGCGCTGACGCCATTTACCGTGCGAGATCAGGAATGTGATTAATTAATAGTTCGGGCGATTACTGCACGCGGCGATAGCAAACATGTTTGTTTATGTATTTCTTTATTTACTTTTATTTATAACCTGGGAAAAGGGGGGTGATTCAGACTTTTATTAGGGGAGGGGGCTTTTCACTATTAACAACACTTTATTTTTTACTTTTACACATATACTAGAAGCCCCCCTGGGGGACTTCTAGTATAAGTGCTTTGATCTCTCATTGATATCTCTGCAGCATATATATGCTGCAGAGATCCATGAGATAGGCACTCGTTTACTTCCGGCTGCTGCAGCCGTAAGTAAACGAGTGCCGAGCCGGGGACGGCGCCATCTTGGAGCGGTCCCCGGCCGGCTTCATTTACGGAGATCGCGCCTCCGGGACAACATCCCGGAGGAGCGATCTCCCCACTAGACACCAGGGATGACGCTGCGTCCGGTAATCGGATGCAGCTGTCAACGTTGACAGCTGCATCCGATTACTGTATTAGCGGGCACGGCGATCGGACCGTGCCCGCTAATACCTACGGTCCCGGGCTACACGCGGCACCCGGGACCGGCGCGGTTCAGAGCGGGGCCGCCGCGTGGCCCCGCTCTGAACTCCCTTACCGGCATCAGGGCGTAAATTTACGCCCGATGTCGTTAAGGGGTTAAGGATTGCTGTCTACCTCAGGGGACAATTGAAGCACCTTCAATTCAAGGTCCTCCCCTTCGGCATAACATCTGCCCCCTTTGTTTTTACGAAGGTTGTGGCTTCAGTGGTTGCAATCCTAAGACTTCAGGGCATAAACGTTGTTCCCTATCTGGACGACTGGCTGCTGTTAGCCAAATCAGAAAGCCTCCTAATGCAGAATGTCCGTGTCACTCTAGAGCTTCTGGACTCATTGGGTTGGGTTGTAAATCAAGAAAAATCCGATCTCAACCCATCTACCATAAAGAGGTATCTAGGGTTCATCATAGACTCCCACCACATGAGACTTTTCCTGACAGAAGAAAGAAAAGCCAGAATCCAAAACGGTGCAGAATTTCTGAGGATACCTCGTCAAGTCTCTCTAAGGACTCTGATGAGTTATTTAGGCCTGCTATCATCATCAGCAGAGGCCGTGCCTTGGGCTCTATGGCATCTAAGAACACTCCAGTCAGAAGTACTGCAGATATGGAACGGAAGATGTACAGACCTAGACAGAAAGATCATTCTTTCAGTCAAGTCCAGAAGGTCGCTAACTTGGTGGCTACAAGTCCAAGATGGGGCCAGTCTTCTAGAACCGAGATGGACCCTCCTGACCACCGATGCTTCGGGGTCAGGATGGGGAGCACATTTAGGAGACAAGAGAGTCTCCGGAGTATGGTTAAGCTCAGAAAGAATCCTCTCTTCAAACGAGAGAGAGCTAAAAGCTATATACAAGGCCCTCCATCACTTTTCTCCTCTCCTCCAGGGGCAAGCAGTCAAAGTGAGAACGGACAACATGGCTGCGGTTTATTATATAAACAAACAGGGAGGCACTCGCTCTCCAGCCCTGTTGATGGAGGTAGGAAGGATCCTTTCTTGGGCAGAGAATTCTGTAACCAAGATAGCCGCAGTCCATGTGAAGGGAGCATCGAATGTCCTCGCGGACAAACTCAGCAGGAATCTATCCATACCAGGGGAATGGACACTCAATCCCACAATATTCAATCAATTAGTAGATCATTGGGGAATGCCGGAAATAGACCTGATGGCAAGAAGCAACAACACCAGAGTTCCCAGGTTTTGTTCCCTATTTCCAGAGGACAACCCAGAAGTAATAGATGCCATGACCTTCACATGGGACTTCAACCTGGCATATGTATTTCCTCCAACCGCAATGATACCACGGGTATTAGCGAAAATAAGACAGGATCAGGTGTCAGTAATAGCGGTTATTCCGTTCTGGCCGAAGAGATCCTGGTTTGCCCAACTCATGACCATGAGTCAGGGAATATACTGGAGGCTCCCACTGATACAAGACCTAGTGTTTCAGGGCAAGCAGCTTTGCCAGAATCTGGGATCTCTGAACCTGACGGCTTGGAGATTAACCGCCCCTTATTAAGAACCACTGGTTTCTCTGAAAGGGTGATGGTGACACTATCTCACACTAGAAGTGAAGCCACAAATCGATCATACAACAGAGTCAAGAGACTGTTCCAGAATTGGTGCACCTCAAAGGATCCAGATCCCAGTTCTCCTTCGGTGCCACAGATCCTAGACTTCCTTCAAGATGGCTATGACAAGGGATTGACACCAAGTACTCTGAAAGTGCAGCTGGCTGCTATGTCCACTTTTTTGCATAAAAGGCTCCTCCAAGTGCAGGAGATTAAGGACTTCATTAAAGCCATAACCCGTCTGAGACCCAGGGTTTGTAGGCCTATCAATCCCTGGAATTTGTCACTCGTTTTAAAAGCGTTGGGTTCTTCTCCTTTTGAACCCCTAGAGACTACATCTCTCAAACTGCTTTCTATGAAGACGTATTTTTGTTGGCCATTACCTCAGCAAAAAGAATTGGAGAGCTTCAGGCCTTTTCTGCAAAAGAGCCATATACTACGTTCATGGACGATAAAGTATTGCTAAGATATCTACCATCCTTTTCTCCTAAATGTCCTTCTTTTTCTAATTTAAATCAGATGGTGTCAATCCCTTCCATCTCATCTGAAGCCATTTCTGAAGATCCACTATTGGCAAGTCTGGATGTTGTCCGGTCTTTGAAAGTTTACATTCAAAGAACTGAAGATATCAGGAAGGTGGAGAACCTATTCGTCACCTTTGCAGGGAAGATGAAGGGCGCAAAAGCGTCTAAACCCACCATTTCCAGGTGGATCTCAGAGTGTATTAACTTTGCTTACTCCACTCAAGGTCAAGAACCTCCGGATTTCACCAACGCTCACACAACTAGAGCCGTGTCCACTTCGTGGGCGGAAAAGTCTCTGATTCCCTTAGATCAGATTTGTCTTTCAGCCTCCTGGTCTACACCAAAGATGTTTTTTTCGCATTATAAAATTGCTAATTTAACTTCCTCCAGCACGGCCTTTGCGAGATCCGTGTTAACTTCAGCCGTGCGTGAGGCCCTCCCATAGGGGGTTGTTACGTGCTAAATCCCCATTATTGTGCCGCTGTGGGACGTAAGGGAAGTTAACATTCTGTATGTTAATGTGTTTTCCCTTAGTCCCCACAGCGGCACAAGCTTCCCTCCCTTCTTATGTTACTGTTATTTTACTTTTTAATTTACTCACTGTGGTTGAGGGCAGTCCACCCTATATACTCCTGGGAAGGGGAGTGTCTTTCTATTGTTTATTTGGTTTACTAGTAAAAAATTCCTTTGTCCTGCCAAGCTCACAGGGGCGAGAATACCCCATTATTGTGCCGCTGTGGGGACTAAGGGAAAACACATTAACATACAGAATGTTAACGTACTCACTACAGGATGTATATATACACAGGTATACAGCTATATACACACTACAGGACGTGTATACACGGGTATACAGCTATGTACACACTACAGGACGTGTATACACAGGTATACAGCTATGTACACACTGCAGGACGTGTATATACAGGGGGTCACATAGGGATAGGGGTATATGACTATACGGGGGGGGCACATAGGGATGGGGGGGCGGATAGAGGTGTATTACTACAAAGGGAGGGGTGGATAGAGGTGTATAACTATACAGAGGGCACATAGCGATGGGGGGCAGATAGAGGTCTATTACTATTAAAGGGAGGGGTGGATAGAGGTGTATTACTATACGGGGGGGGAACATAGGGATGTGGGACGGATGGAGGTTTATTACTATACAGGGAGGGGTGGATAGAGGTGTATGACTATATGGGGGTTTATAGGGAGAGGTGTGTATGACTATATGGGGAGCTTACAGAGATAGGGGGATAGGGGTGTATAACTATACGGGGGGAATCTAGGGATGGGGGTGTATGACTATACAGGGGGCACATAAGGATAGGGGTGTATGACTATACAGGGGGTTATAGGGATAGGGGTGTATGACTATATGGGGGGGTTATAGGGATAGGGGTGTATGACTTTATGGGGGGCTTTTAGGGATATGGGTGTATGACTATACGGGAGGGGGGGGATTCTAGGGATAATGGTGTATGACTATACAGGGGTGGGCACATAGGTATGGGGATGTATTACTATATGGGCCCAGCACACAGTATATGAGCACTCACAGCTCAGGCAGAGACCTGGGGCAGGCTGGGGGTACACAGCAGCTCCAGCACCTGAGCACTCAAAAGGAGAAGAGGATCTGCAGGCGCTGGCAGCAGCTTCCTTCCTCCAGCCTCCGGAGCAGGTACAGCAGCTCCTTCCTGCAAGGTAGTGACAGCTCCCGGTCACAGAACCCCGTACGTCCGCAGGAAAGAGCTGCTTCATCTCCTACATGTACAGCTGATAGCGTGCCCCAGCGTGTCCGATCGGGGTCGGGCACTCTGACGTGACGGACCAGGCGCAAGGGTCTTGGGTGACTGTAACGGGCTGGGCGCGGGGGGGATGCTCTGACAGGACGCGAATGGGACAGGTGTGGGTGGTTGTTGTGCTCTGCCGGGCTGCTCAGACAGGGAGTTATAAATATACCGCAGATACCGTCCTGGCAAAGTTGAGGTTGGTTAACCGACGGTATCGGTATTTTTGCGGTATATCGCCCAGCCCTATTAAGAGGTGAAAGCGAGTGGCAACATGTTAGGTCAGTGCTCACTTCTCCCTTGTTCCCCGCTCGTTGTCTGTGTTATTACACGCACATACAGTGAGCGGGGGAACGGCGGACAGCTGCGGGAGGGGCAGCCCGGACTATTCTTACATCGCTCAGGCTGCCCATTGTAGACAGCAGCATTATCCTGATCTGGGTATCTCAACCAGTTTAAAGACGACTATCAGCGATATCATGGATTATTACACCAAATGATTATCAGACAGAACGGCCAGAAATCATCAGAGTACGGCCAATAATCCTTTGGTGTAATAGGACTATTAGCTGTACAGGGAACAGGACTGGTGTGTGGGGTCTGTATACAGGGGGAGAGGACTGGTGTGTGTATACAGACCCCGCACACACCAGTCCTCTCCCCCTGTATACAGACCCCGCACACACCAGTCCTCTCCCCCTGTATACAGACCCCGCACACACCAGTCCTCTCCCCCTGTATACAGACCCCGCACACACCAGTCCTCTCCCCCTGTATACAGACCCCGCACACACCAGTCCTCTCCCCCTGTATACAGACCCCGCACACACCAGTCCTCTCCCCCTGTATACAGACCCCGCACACACCAGTCCTCTCCCCCTGTATACAGACCCCGCACACACCAGTCCTCTCCCCCTGTATACAGACCCCGCACACACCAGTCCTCTCCCCCTGTATACAGACCCCGCACACACCAGTCCTCTCCCCCTGTATACAGACCCCGCACACACCAGTCCTCTCCCCCTGTATACAGACCCCGCACACACCAGTCCTCTCCCCCTGTATACAGACCCCGCACACACCAGTCCTCTCCCCCTGTATACAGACCCCGCACACACCAGTCCTCTCCCCCTGTATACAGACCCCGCACACACCAGTCCTCTCCCCCTGTATACAGACCCCGCACACACCAGTCCTCTCCCCCTGTATACAGACCCCGCACACACCAGTCCTCTCCCCCTGTATACAGACCCCGCACACACCAGTCCTCTCCCCCTGTATACAGACCCCGCACACACCAGTCCTCTCCCCCTGTATACAGACCCCGCACACACCAGTCCTCTCCCCCTGTATACAGACCCCGCACACACCAGTCCTCTCCCCCTGTATACAGACCCCGCACACACCAGTCCTCTCCCCCTGTATACAGACCCCGCACACACCAGTCCTCTCCCCCTGTATACAGACCCCACACACCAGTCCTCTCCCCCTGTATACAGACCCCCCACACACCAGTCCTCTCCCCCTGTATACAGACCCCCCACACACCAGGCCTCTCCCCCTGTATACAGACCCCCCACACACCAGTCCTCCCCCTGTATACAGACCACACACACCAGTCCTCTCCCCTGTATACAGACCCCCCACACACCAGTCCTCCCCCTGTATACAGACCCCCCACACTGAATACAGACCCCACACACCACTCCTCTCCCCGTATCCCCCCCATGTTACTGTGGATATTGCAGCTTGCCTCCCTCTATTATTGCACAGTGAATAGTGCAGCAGAACCTCAGCTTGTTCCCACTCTGCACAGCTTGCATATTCACTGTGAGTCCCCGCCCCTTCCTCCAAGAGGCACCACCCCCACTGTGACATCATACCTCACAGGAGCAACTCCATTCTAGACACAACCCATCTACCAGGGACTACTGACTACAGCTCCCAGAATGCTTAGCTGCAGCCCGTCTGCTTCCTGTTCTATGGCAGATAATGCGAACTGAGTGACTGACCTGTGTGGGTGAGATAACGCTGCTGCTGATTTATTATTATTATTATTATTATTATTATTATTATTATTACCACTACTACTAAGGGATAGGCAGTGTGTGCTTCATGTATTACAGGCATATCATCATATATTCTGCCTTATACAATCTAAGAGAATCAAACGGTGTAAAATATAAACTGGTGTAAACTGCCCACAGCAACCAATGACAGCTCAGCTTTTAGCTCTGGTAAAATGAAAGCTGAGATGTGATTGGTTGCTGTGGGCAGTTTACGCGGTGTATGTTTTACACCCTTTGATAAATCTGGGGCTGCGGGAGTCACATCAGGTTTGGTTACGTCCACCTACATGGCCAAGGAATTGTCACTATTTATCAGTGCGCTGTCAGTGACTTATACAAGCTGCAGTATGCCTGGATATCCTGAAGTCCTCAGCAAACTGGCACTGCCATCTACCTAGGAAAGGAAAAATAGTTTCCCATTGACTTAAATGATAAAGACAAATCCTTTTTTATTTTCTGGATACAAGTAATGTGGTTGACCAAGTACTTGTTTACAGCAAAAAAAAAGAAAAGAAATTACACGTAAACGGGATGTGCAGGCAGTAGAGATGAGCGAACCGGGTTCGAGTTCGAGTCCATCCGAACCTGAACGTTTGGCATTTGATTAGCGTTGGATGCTGAACTTGGATAAAGCCCTAAGGCTATGTGGAAAACATGGATATAGTCATTGGCTGTATCCATGTTTTCCAGACAACCTTAGAGCTTTATCCAAGTTCAGCAGCCACTGCTAATCAAATGCCGAACGATCGGGTTCGGACGGACTCGAACCCAAACCCGGTTCGCTTATCTCTAGCAGGCAGCCTAAGGCCCCCTTCACACGTCCGGAAAATCTGTCCGGATTTCCTATCAGGAAATCCGGACGGATTTCCGGACTCATAGGCTAACATTGGACACGGACACCCTTCCGGATTTTTCCGGAAGGGTGTCCGTTCCGGAAAATAGGACCGGATTTTTTAGATCCTGTCCTATTTTCGTCCGGAAATCCGGCACGGACGCCCCCATAGAAGTCTATGGGAGCGCCGGAATCACGGGCATTTTCCTGATGTATATCAGGAAAGTGCCCGTGATTCCGGAATGGTAGAGAGCCAGGACCTCACCACGGGGCCGACCGCCCGCCCGCTCTGCTCGCCCGCCCGCCCGCTCCACTCGCCCGCCCGCTCCGCTCCGCTCGCCCGCCCCGCTCCGCCCGCTCCACTCGCCCGCCCGCCCGCTCCGCTAGCCCGCCCGCTCCGCTCGCCCGCCCGCTCCGCTCCACCCCCCCCCCCTCCCGGAAACTCACCACCGGCCCGCCGCATGCTCTGGACCTCCGACCGCTGCCGCCGCCTGGATCTCTGCACTGCACTCTGCCCGGACCTCAACCTCGCTGCCCGGACAGAGCAGGATCCAGGACAGGTGAGATTACCCTTTTGAGAATTACTACTCCCACCATGCTTTGATGGAGTTGCCAGGCCATGATGGGAGTTGTAGTTCTGCAGCCTGTGGCCATCCAGGTTGCAGAAGTACAACTCCCATCATGGCTCTGCTGACAGGCCATGATGGGAGTTGTAGTTCTGCAGCCTGTGGCCATCCAGGTTGCAGAAGTACAACTCCCATCATGGCTCTGCTGACAGGCCATGATGGGAGTTGTAGTTCTGCAGACTGTGGCCATCCAGGTTGCAGAAGTACAACTCCCATCATGGCTCTGCTGGCAGGCCATGATGGGAGTTGTAGTTCTGCAGACTGTGGCCATCCAGGTTGCAGAAGTACAACTCCCATCATGGCTCTGCTGGCAGGCCATGATGGGAGTTGTAGTTCTGCAGCCTGTGGCCATCCAGGTTGCAGAAGTACAACTCCCATCATGGCTCTGCTGACAGGCCATGATGGGAGTTGTAGTTCTGCAGCCTGTGGCCATCCAGGTTGCAGAAGTACAACTCCCATCATGGCTCTGCTGGCAGGCCATGATGGGAGTTGTAGTTCTGCAGCCTGTGGCCATCCAGGTTGCAGAAGTACAACTCCCATCATGGCTCTGCTGGCAGGCCATGATGGGAGTTGTAGTTCTGCAGCCTGTGGCCATCCAGGTTGCAGAAGTACAACTCCCATCATGGCTCTGCTGGCAGGCCATGATTGGAGTTGTAGTTCTGCAGACTGTGGCCATCCAGGTTGCAGAAGTACAACTCCCATCATGGCTCTGCTGGCAGGCCATGATTGGAGTTGTAGTTCTGCAGACTGTGGCCATCCAGGTTGCAGAAGTACAACTCCCATCATGGCTCTGTTGGCAGGCCATGATGGGAGTTGTAGTTCTGCAGACTGTGGCCATCCAGGTACACTAGGGGCTGTGTGGGTACCTGTGATTTATGTTGGCATACTAGACCATCTCATCAGGAAATCCTGAAGGTTTTTCCTGATGGTTTCCTGATGGTAAAAACGGATTACTGTCAGGAAATCCTGATACTATCCTGATGACATTTGAGGTCTCCTGATCAGGATTTCCTGACAGTAAAAACTGACACGGACGTGTGAATGGGGCCTTAGGGGCCTATTCCACATGAGTGATTATCGGCTGAATCGGCCCGAGAGAACTTTCAGCCGATGATCGTGTCATCGGCTGATCGTTCATTTAGGTTCAGACCTAAAATCGTTGTTCGCCACCAGCGTATCACTACGGTTGAATAGCGGTGCGTGGCGGCGACCAACGACTTAAGCAGAACCATACATTACCTGTCCGGGCCGCAGGTCTTCTTCTCCCGTTACCGCGTGGCAGAATCTGCTTCGGAGCGGGGCTGTCTGAACTGACAGACCGCTAAGCCAATCACTGGCCGGGAACGCTGCGGCCAGTGATTGGCTAAGCGGTCTGTCAGTTCAGACAGCCCTGCTCCGAAGCTGCTGCGGCTCGCGGGATCGGGAGAAGAAGGCCTGCACCCGGACAGGTAATGTATGAAGCAAGGGCTGCAAGAACATCGGTAACAATGTCCCTGCAGCCCTTGTTTCACGATCATCGGGCCGTGGAATAGGCCCAGTAAAAGAGTGCCGATCTAGCAGATCGGCGCTCGTTTACGTCGTTGATCGGATCCTCCTCGTCTGGTGGAATAGGACCCTTATGTGTGTATGACTAATCCTAGGCTCAGTTCACACTGTATTTTTGCATCATGTGGATTGTTACTTGGATGCAGGAGGAGGCTTGTCATGTAGCCTTTCCTTGCTATTGAATATAAAGCAAGATTCAGCAGTCCTATACTTAAAGGGGTTATCCGGCATTAGAAAAACATGTTAACTTGTAGTAAAAGAAAAAAGAGCTGCGAGTCACGTGCCGTACCCAGGGGTCTAATCATAAAACAGAAGCCACGTACAGAGATCGCCGGGGGGTTGGGAGGCTAGACCCCCCGTGATCTCTTACTTGTCCCCTTTCCTGTGGATAGGGGACAAGTAAATTTTTCCTGGAATACCCCTTTAAGCGCTATTTACTACAATGGAATGGAGTTGAAAAACCCCACCCAAACTAGAGAGTGGGGCCATGTTTTTCTAATGCTAGATAACCCTTTTAGGGTCAGTTCAGATGTACAGACTCGCAGCGTAAATCTGGCTGCGAGTCTGTCAGGTCCTGGCAGTTCACTGTCACAACATACACGCGGCCGGAACGACTGCTAGTGTATGTAATTCTGCCGGTCCTTAACCCCTTCGGCTCCCGTTGCTGCCGCCGCCCGCTGTGTCTGTATATGTTACCTGTCCTCGCTGCATGGGGTCCCGGGGTACTGCTCTCTTGCCCGGCCAATCAGTGGCTGTGGCTGGGCAACACACTGATTGGCCAGGCGGGAGAGCAGTACGCCGGGACCCCGTGCAGCGAGGAGAGGTAATGTATACAGATACAGCGGGCGGTGGCAGCAGTGGGAGCCGAAGGGGTTAAGGGGCTGGCAGAATTACATACACGCAGCGGTCGTTCCAACTGCTGCGAGTATGTTGTGACAGTGAACTGCCAAGACCTGACAGACTCGCAGCCAGATTTACGCTGCGAGTCTGTACGTCTGATCTGACCCTTAGGCTATGTTCCCACACAGTATTGTGGCTCAGTATGTCTCAACCAAAACCAGGAGTGGATTAAAAACACAGGTTATGTTCACTTCACACACTGGCCGCCAACGGCAAATCATTTTAAAACAACGGCTGTTGTTTTTAAATAACAGCAGTTATTTGCTATTAAATGACGGCCATCCACTCAATTTTAACAGTGTGTGAACATAGCCTTTCTATGTTTTTAATCCACTCCTGGTTTTGGTTGAAAAATACTGACTAAAACAGTGCGCAAAAATACTGTGTGAGAACATAGCCCAAAATGGAATGTGCCAGCTGTAAATTATGTTTAAAACTACTGTTAGGGCAATGAGACACATGATACCTATCATATATACAGCTGTTCTTCTAGAACACGTCATATATATTACGGAAGCTACAGACGGGGAAGCCCTGTGAGGGTATGTGCACACTGAGTAAATAGGACGGAAAGTCCGTAGAATAATCCGACGCTCGCACCTGCTTGCGGACAGCGGTGGGCGCGTGCATCTCCGCCCGTGCCATAGACTCCATTCTATGCACGGGCGAATTCCTTCCTCCGCCCAAAGAATGATCGAGTTCATTCTTTGGGCGGAGAAACGAATCCACCCGTGCATAGAATGAAGTCTATGGCACGGACGGAGACGCTCGCGCCGCTGTCCGCAAGCAGGTGCGAGCATCGGATTACACGACGGACTTTGGGAATAAGCCCCACCGGCAGTAATGCCTCTTGGCTCCTTACATCCTTAAATCTGCTTGATTTATAGTTGGAAGTTAAAGTCTACCTGTTTTTATTTTAAAAAAAACTTTTGACATGTCATGGTACATTGGTACAGGTCTGAACATTCAGACCTGGACCGATAAAAACTTTTGGCATGTCTCTATGACATGTCAAAAGTTTTTTTATAACGACAGGTACACTTTAAGCGGGCTGAGGGTGGGGTCCAAGTTTTATAACGCTACAGGTATACTATAATGAAATCCGTAACCTATTGATATATAGGATGTAAACAAGAAAGCTTGTTATTTAGATACCCTGGGTGACTGTAGTCATGACCAAGATCTGTGTGTGATACAGTGGAAGTATAGAGGTTTGTTTATTAGACCCTATTAATGCACCCATTTTTTTATGCATCAGGGATCACATTATCCTTCTTATTGAGAACACACTATTGTCCCAATGGTTAAGACCAAGACACCTGCAACGGAGAGGATATTACACCTCACGTTGGAGATCATCTACCTGCTCACTGGAGAGGTAAGGGATACTTGAAATTATGTCCCATAATATCATTTATCATTAGTTAACTGGACATGACTGGAATTGTCAAGGATTCTAGGCATACGTTAATATGATATCAATTTTATTTAAATTATTAAAACATAGACGTGACTGGAGGGGGGTTGTATTAATGGGGAACTATCATCAGGTTAAAAGAATGTTACCTGCTGATATCTCCCTGGTGTCCTGTCTGTTACGCTGATCCTCTGTGCCATTGTGGTGTTGTTTATCCTGAGATACCACCTCCTGACCACTAATCCTCCATTGATGATCATCAGAAAGGGTGGGCTGGCCTGGATCCATAGTCCTGTCCCCCGCATGGTGGCCTAGCACAAGCGCCCCATGGAGGGCCAGATCCTAACGGTTTACCAGGCAGAGGATTTCAGAATAAACAGCACAACAACGGCGCAAAGGAAGAAGGTAACAGACATACCACTAGGAAGCTATCAGCAGGTTAGATTCCTCTAACGTGCTGATAGTTCCCCTTTAGGGTGCATTCACATGTACATAATCCGCAGTAGTTTTGATGGGGCAGATTTGATCCTGTGTTCAGATATTTAGTCACATTGATATCTGCACCATCAAATCTGCTGCGGCTCCTGTACGTGTGAACGCACCCTAAAGCTACATAATATCAGATTTATCTATATTAATAAAATATATACCACAGCAGAAAGGGATTTTGAAAAGGAACAGACAGACATGACTTGAGAGGTGAGGGATTCTGGGAAATAGGCAAGATGACATAAGATTTATCCCTGTAGATCAGGGGTCTCAAACTCGCGGCCCGCGGGCCAACTGCGGCCCGCGGGACACTAGTTTGTGGTCCCCACCTCAATGGTAACTTTACTGTAAGTGAGGCCCTGTGTCACTGACAGTGGCGGATTATAATGTGGGCGGTTTGGACGGCCGCCCGGAGCCCAAGGCTCCAGGGGGGCCCATGCCGCCGCCCACATTATTAGTTTGCAGCACACGGCAGCACATCCCTTTCGGGGCGCAGCGGGCCCCTAAGTGATGTGCTGCTGTGGTGTGCGCTGTCACTCTTGCGAGCCAGATGCGGCTCTTTTGAGGGGGGAGAAACAGGGGAGAGAAGCAGGGGGGAGAGAAACATGGGGATGGGGAGAAACGGGGGAGAGAAACATGGGGATGGGGGAGAGAAGCAGGGGGGAAAGAAACATGGGGATGGGGGAGAGAAGCAGGGGGGAGAGAAACATGGGGATGGGGTAGAGAAGCAGGTGGGAGAGAAACATGGGGATGGAGAGAAGCAGGGGGGAGAGAAACCTGGGGATGGGGGAGAGAAGCAGGGGGGAGAGAAACATGGGGATGGGGGAGAGAAGCAGGGGGGAGAGAAACCTGGGGATGGGGGATAAACAGGTGAAAGAAGCCGGGGGGAGAGAAACAAGGGGATGGGGAGAAACATGGGGATGGGGGAGAAAAGGGAGAGAAGCGGGGGTTGGGGGAGAAACATGGGGATGGTGGAGATAAACAGCGGAGAAAAGCAGGGGGGAGAGAAACCATTTGATGACATTGGAATGTTTTTGTAAGAGCTTTTCTTGTGGAAACCCTGATGCAGCCCAGCCTCACCCAGACTCTATCTCCAGCAGCCCCCGGGTAAATTGAGTTTGAGACCCCTGCTGTAGATAATGACAAGAGAGGTGCAATGTCTCTTTTACAGACATTCTTTGATATTTATTGCTTTTACTCTGTACAACCAAAACAATTAAATGTTGTCAGGGTTCTTAATTTTTCACTGGTCATACAGGAATACACCATAGTAAAGAAGACGTTAGATGAGTGTATGGCCTCCACTAGCCATTCCCATGTGTCAGGAGCATGGAGCAAGATTGAAAGCTCCATTACAGAGCCTCATTCATTGTCACATGAGAGAAACAATGAGCAAAAAATCCTACAACTCGCCAAAAAGATCATGGAGCTGCTGGCTGAAGAGGTAAGTGCTGCTAGGACATCATACAGAAATATCACAGCCACTAGACTGAGGACTTATTCCCACGTCCAGGGCCGTTTTAATACATTGGTGGGCCCAGTGCACAGCCCTCAAGAGTGGGCCCCCCCTTACCTTTCTGCACATTGTATAATGTACTGAATTTGCTCCCACACTGTATCAAGAGCCCCAATACATACAGTAGTTACCTTATAACACTATTTCCACCATTCAGTGATTACATAAAAACTGCACTAAACAAAACAGAAAGATATCACTAATGATACCTTTACATAATACCGCCACACCATGACCCCTATCAGTACAAGCCTATAACAGAGTGAAGTTACATCCAGAGTCTGTCACCTTTTCTTTTTCTCTCCATCGAGCCTGGGCCACCTTAAAGTCTTCTCCTGGCTGTGAATCTTCTCTCCAGAATCTGCCAGACAAATATTTTAGGCTCCAACACATACAGTAGTTAGGTCCCTTGTACCCCTATACAGTAGTTACACCCCTCTGTACTCCTACATAGTTACACCCCTCTGTGCCTCCATAGTTTTAAGGTGTCCCTGTAGTATATAAACCCTCATGTGCTCCTCCAGTTATATACAGCCCTCCTGTGCGCTCCCCCATTAGTATATAGCCCCCCTGTGCACTCTCCCCAGTAGTATATAGCCCCCCCTGTGCTCTCCCACAATAGTATATAGCCCCCCCTGTGCTCTCCCACAATAGTATATAGCCCCCCTGTGCTCTCCCACAATAGTATATAGCCCCCCTGTGCTCTCCCACAATAGTATATAGCCCCCCTGTGCTCTCCCACAATAGTATATAGCCCCCCTGTGCTCCCCCTCAATAGTATATAGCCCCCCTTTGCTCTCCCCAATAGTAAATAGCCCCCCTGTGCTCTCCATAATATATAGCCCCCTGTGCTCTCCCCCATAGTATATAGACCCCTGTGCTCCCCAATAGTATATAGCTCCCCTGTGCTCCCCAATAGTATATAGCTAACCTGTGCTCCCCAATAGTATATAACCCCCTGTGCTCCCCCATAGTATATAGCCCCCTGTGCTCCCCCATAGTATATAGCCCCCTGTGCTCCCCAGTAGTATATAGCCCCCTGTGCTCCCCATAGTATATAGCTCCCCTGTGCTCCCCCATAGTATATAGCCCCCTGTGCTCCCCCATAGTATATAGCTCCCCCATAGTATATAGCTCCCCTGTGCTCCCCCATTGTATATAGCCCCCGGTGCTCCCCCATAGTATATAGCTCCCCTGTGCTCCCCCATAGTATATAGCCCCCTGTGCTCCCCCATAGTATATAGCCCCCTGTGCTCCCCCATAGTATATAGCTCCCCTGTGCTCCCCCATAGTATATAGCCCCCTGTGCTCCCCCATACTATATAGCTCCCTGTGCTCCCCCATACTATATAGCCCCCTGTGCTCCCCAATAGTATATAGCTCCCCTGTGCTCCCCAATAGTATATAGCCCCCTGTGCTCCCCCATACTATATAGCTCCCTCATACTATATAGCCCCCTGTGCTCCCCAATAGTATATAGCTGCCATATAATATTGAAAAAAACAAACACTGTTACTCACCTGGGTCCACGCGTTCCTCTTCTCTTCCCTCTTGTGGCCGCACTTCCTGCGGTCACAAGAGGCTGCACTCCCCTTACCCTCGCGCCGACGCTCCAGTGACGTCGGGCGCTAGAGGGAGAGTGCGGCCTCTTGTGACCGCAGGAAGTGCGGCCACAAGAGTGACTGACAGGGAGGGAGCCAATGGCTCTCTCTCTGTCAGTGTCGCTGCTGTTGCAGCGCTGAAGCGCCGCAGCAGCAGCGGACGGGGGGGCCCTGCAGAGGGCGCCATGGAGGGGTAAGTAGATTACTCATCCATGGCGCTCCCCCCTGACAGGCTGGTGGCCGGAGCCCTGTGCGACCGCATTGGTCGCACATAGCAACGGCCTGCCTGCTCGGGGGGGCCCCTTTAACCAGTGGGCCCGGTGCACGTGCACCATGTCCCCTTTGGTTAAAGCGGCCCTGCCCACGTCCCATATATTACAGAGGCTACAGACGGGGAAGCCCTGTAATGTAGTGTTTCCCTACCTGGCATGATGCATCAATATCATAGAGCTGTACAACTGTAATGCCAGTCAGATAGCCATAGTATCCTTTATGGCATAATTTATTTTATTTTTACAGTGGTTTTATTTTTCTGGGCACTCGTAATGTCTAGGGCACAGTGGGTAGCTGTTAGTTTCCTTATATCCTCAATGTTGATATTTGGGAACTCTTGGCATGAAGCATAAGCAGGCAGACACCAGGGCATAAACTTTTGTCAATGCAGAAACTTTTTTTCCGCCTGGAAAGGCTATCTGCCTATCAGAGCGCTCAGCAGGTGTAATTGACAGGCAGAGAGACCCTGCACTGTGCACTGACCGTCAGAGAGCCGTGACTAGTTAAAGGCAGCTCCCTGCCCAGATTACTAGTCCCTCTCCTGACTTTCTGCAGGGAAATAAAACTTCTTTTTCACCTTTATAAAGCTACTGCTGCTGCCACAGTATGCTGCTATGCTCCGCAAGCTGCACAGTAGCTCTATACTGTGCTGCTAGGAACCATATCAGCACAATTGTGCTGATTAGTTCCCTTTACAGTCAATGGGAGATATGCAAAACAATTAAAACAGCCCCCTCGACTAGGTTTAGCTTTGTGATCACTTCTGGCCACTACAAGTAGGTAAGAGGGGGATAGACAGTCCTTTGACTTGAAAAAGATGTGGGTTCCATTAATTGGGCCTGCAATTATTTTACATTTATGGCATAACCATGTTAATATTCCATAAACATTGTGATAGGACTACCCCTCTGTAAGGGGTTTAAGTTTTAAAAATTTGCATGATAAATTGTGAGGTTTCTTTTCCATTGTTTAGAAATGGGATTATTTTAAGGAATGCAAAGGTGACATGGTGGAGAATCAGCAGGCCAACTTGTCAAAAGGTGAGACAAGACTGTCCTTCAGTCCAGTGTTGAAGGTCACCTAGATATAAACATCATCTGATCATTAACAAAAAGGTGTATAATGTATGTGTTTTCAACAGATGGATCCAATATTGGAGATATACCAAAGAATTGTTCCAGTCCTCTTTATTCACAGGATTGTCCAAAGGATAATAATAAAAACCCAAAGCATTACCAGGTAAATACAAGCCGTATTGCTCTTAATAAGAGAAAAAAATAGTAACCTTAAAGTTTTACCTTTTTATTGGCTGGCTATAACTTTGTTATATACTGGAAAAAAAAAGGGAAATACAGCGCACGGCGCACATAGTGTGATTCTGCAGGGTAGGCTGATGAATGACTTAGTGATAGGATGTTGCTCACCTTTGCGGGTCGTGCTGCGAGCCCGACACCGCCAGATGCTTAGAACGCCCGCTGCCCACCAGGGATCCGACAGAGTCGGTAGGAGGAATCGGTGTACGAGATCACTTATCCAGGCAGGATACGTGGTGTCCGGCGCTGAGCGGATCTTTCAGTAATTTCCAAAAGATGATTGGAGTCGTAGTACTAAAATCTTCAACTACTTTATTGCATGACGTAAAAACACTATAAATACGTTTCGAGGATCATGCCTCTTCATCGATGAAGAGGCATGATCCTCGAAACGTATTTATAGTGTTTTTACGTCATGCAATAAAGTAGTTGAAGATTTTAGTACTACGACTCCAATCATCTTTTGGAAATTACTGAAAGATCCGCTCAGCGCCGGACACCAGAGGACACCACGTATCCTGCCTGGATAAGTGATCTCGTACACCGATTTGTTATATACTGGGCTTTCTAGACTGCTTAGATCTTTTTAAGAGACGCAGTGTAACTAAATATTTGAAGACCAGAGAGATGGTCAAATAAACATGAATAGACATTTAAATAAAATAGAATGGGCTCGGCCTATAATAAGTCCACAAAGATATAGATAAAAAGCGAGAGTTCAGGGTCAAAATAGAAATGGGAAATCTAGTTCATTTAATCAGAAGATCAACTCATTTAGTTCATATAGTTGTTTATGTCTCCGGCTCCGGGACACTGATGAGAAGTCACTGGAACCAGATCTTCCCTATTACACTCAGAGCCTTCAATGTCCACTTGATAGCTGGGACAATGCCCTAGAAATTCCTGCCTATCATACACTGACCCTATTCTGTCCCTTTCCCAAGACACAAGGCCGTCAAAAAAGAGGTGCGAACCGTGGCGGTCACATAGGTATTAACACCGCAGTTCACACCATGCGTATTGCCTTTACGCGTTTCCCTCCTCAACAGATAGATTGCGGGGAGTTCATCAGGAGGCTTACAATCACCGTCCTGGGGGTTAAGATGATACCCGACCAGGACACTGGCGCCATAGATGGAGGACAGCACCAGACTAAGGCTGCTAGCAGGTATAAGTAGTGCATAGCTAAACAGACCACTCCCCCCAATCATCATCGCAGGCAAATCCATACACATAAGAAATAGTGCTTTACTTACATCAATCAGCTTCTGCCAAGACATAAATGTTCATGGTGCTGCACGCGTGCGCTCCCAGCTGGAACGCACGCCTGCTATCAGCTGTACCGCAAGCCCTGATATTTCCGGCACCTTTAATGGCACGCAGACGTCACTACCGCATATGTAAATGCAGATGAGAAGTCCGCCAACGCAGCGCAAAGGATCTGTTCACACAATGTTGAAATTGAGTGGATGGCGCCATATAACAGTAAAGAACTGCCATTATTTCAATATAACAGCCGTTGTTCTAAAATAACAGCAAATATTTGCCATTAAATGGCGGCCATCCACTCAATTTCAGCATTGTGTGAACAGAGCTTTTCTGTTTAATCCACTCCTGGTTTTGGTTGCAATACTGACTGAAATATACTGACTGAAATATACATATACTGACTGAAATATACGTAGTGTGAACGCAGCCTAAAACTGGCGGCCAGCTTCCGTGTTATACTGGCAGTCTATGGGAGGCTCGCGTGCCTCCTCTCCCTGCCATTATGACACGGAGGCTGGCGGGATTCTGCCAGTTTTACTCAGTGTGGACTGCCTCTTAAACATGTTATTGAACTAGACTCTCCTGATTGGTTCTCATGGATCATTATAGTTGGTAGCTCATTGTGAATTAGACTTCCCCTGATCCGTTCTCCTGGCTATGGCTCAGTTTTACTTCATGTGAACTTAGCCTAAGCCAGAGTTCAGCTGTGGTGGTTAGAGGTACTAACTATGGTGAATGAATGTTCTTTTTTTGGATTTGTGTCAAGTGACAAGGACAGACTCATAATTTGAGTCTATCGGGCCATCCAGGTCTCATAGACACAGATATGTTGAGGTGTCCAGGCATATTTTTTTTTGCTGACAGCTGTTTAACACAGCATAAGTTTTATTTGATTTAGTTCACAAACCTGCCACTAATATCTCTTTAAGTGTGTCGGACAGTTCCTTAAAAAGAGTGAGGCCATGCCAACACATTAGAGATTTTGTGCTTGAGTATGCTGACATTTTCTGGGGTATTTTAATCCCTATTTTGGTGCTCTGGAAAAACTCAACATGACACAATCAGATCTCTGTTATTGCCACACAGAAAGGCCATGGATTAGCTATAATAAATTACAATAGAGCTAATCTCCATATTGATCGGCTGGGTGTTCAATAGCAGAAACCAGGTTTTTAGCTTAGTCGGAAGCTTATAAATAGGTAAAGCCAGAATTTTCTGGTTTCTGCCATATACTGTTCATTATTTTGAGGTAAACTTCTTGTCTGGCGCAAAGTGAGCTTTAGAAAACCGTGTTTTTTTATATTGCCTGATGGTTATTTAGGTTGGGGACCTTATCAATATTAAAGTTGAGGTTATAGAGGGAGATGAAGAGACACTGGTGATGAACAACCAACAATATGGTGAAGATACTCATGCATATATCAGCCCAGGTGAGTAATACATATACTAAACACAATTTTTTTTCTTGTTCAGCAATGGTTAATGATTGAGTAGAAGCAGGGCTGTGGAGTCAGTAAGCCGCAGCTCCGATTCAAACTCTGACTCCTGAATTTTATCCGGACCGACTCTGACTCCAACTCCTGCTTCTTCATAAATAGCCAGTCATATACCAGGGGAGTTATATATCACACTGGCTCAGCAGCTTCTCCCTAATGTCCTACATGATCCTAGGGCGATTGCTGAGGGAATGAGGAAAGATATAAAGCAGATTTTCCTGTGTGTGCAGTGGATGCAGCTAGTCTTCAGCCTCCATGTCCTGAACTACTCACAACTAGACTAGATGGAGCAGGTGGTCTTTTTCTGCTGACAATCTTCTATGTTTCTAACTAAATATTCACCATACACACAGAAACACTGCTAACAGTGCCAGATACCTGTGATATAGGTGTCAGCCATAGTGATATAGAGGAGGTCACACATAGTGATATAGAGAAGTCACACATAGTGATATAGAGGGGTCACTGTGGCTGTGGGGGCACGCCATAGCGCACACACAGCCTGCTGCAGCCATAGCACACACACAGCCTGCGGCAGGCATAGCACATGCACACACAAACACAGCCTGCTGCAGCCATAGCGCGCACACACAGCTGCAGCCATAGAACACTAAAGAAAAACACCACACTGAGGACAGAGGTTACTGCTACACTACTTATGTCTTCTCCTCCTCCTCTATATTACACAGGATATCTTCATATTACACTGCTGCTCATATACAGTCATCCAGCATCCAGAAAGAGAACAGCACAGATCTCCCCCCACACAATGGACTCTTCCAGCTCAGAAACAAACTGCCAACTAGTGACTGACAACTTTTCCTTGACCCCCCCTTATCTAATAGGGCCAGTGTGCTATTAGAATGTTGCACATCTCTATATCATAAAAATGAAAATCTATCTGTCTGTCTGTCTGTCCGTCTGTCCCCTATAGACTTCCAAACGCCTGAACCGTTTGACCCCAAATTTGGCCCACAGATACATTGGGTGCCTGGGAAGGTTGGAGCGAAGGTCCCGTCCCCGCCAGATGTACAGGAGGGGAGGGGGAGGGGTAAGAGCGCCCCATAGAGATGAATGGGAAAATCTCCACACTGCACACACAGGTGATATAATTAGCGCTGCAGCTGCCCAGCTGAAACGGCAGTTGAAAGCCTTAGCAACCAATAGGATTACTACTTTCATTTTCAAAGGGAGCTGGAATCTGATTGGTTGCTAGGGCCAGCTGCCTCACAACATCTACAGAAATAAATACAGTAAGGGTGCCTGCACACCTACCGGATCCGCAGCGGATTTCACGCTGCAAATTCACAGCGAAATCCACTGCGGATCCAGTGTCATTCAACCCTATGACACTATATACTCGCAGGGGGACTGACATCCCGCTGCGAGTATGTAAAATAACCCCCTCGGTGGCCGGAGCGAAACTTACACTGACAGAGGCCCCCATCATCCCGCCCGCACAGACCGCTGTTAGATGTTGCAGGCTCCCCTCCAGTGTGTTCAGCGCTGTGCTGCTGCCGGGCACAGCTCTCTCCTCATGGCTCTGGAGGAGAGGAGAGAGCCGTGCCAAGCAGCAGCAGCAGCACAGCACTGAACACACTGGAGGGGAGCCTGCACAATCTAACAGCGGCCTGTGCCGACGGGATGATGGGGGCCTCTGTCAGTGTAATTTACCCTCCGGCTGCCGAGGGGGTTAATTTACATACTCGCAGCGGGATGTCAACCCCACTGCGAGTATGTAGTGTCATAGGGTTGAATGACACTGGATCCGCAATGGATTTCGCTACGAATTCGCAGCGTGAAATCCGCTGCGCATCTGGTAGGTGTGAAGGCACCCTAACAGTGTACAGTGTATACAGTAAGGGGCTTACCTGCTGGGTGGTGGTGTTGGGGAATGTATACAGTAAGGGGGTGTTAGGAAATGTATACAGCATGGGGGCTACCTGGGGGGGGGTATACAGCATGGGGGCTACTTGAAGGGGGGAGTGTATACAACATAGGGGGCTACCTGAAGGGGGGAGAGTATACAGCATGGTGGCTACCTGCAGGGGGAGTGTATACAGCATGGGGGCTACCTGCAGGGGGGAGTGTATACAGCATGGGGGCTACATGCAGAGGGGAGTTTGTACAGCATGGGGACTACCTGAACGACGAAGTGTATACAGTATGGATGCTATCTGCAAGGGGGGCAGTGTATACAGTATAGGGGCTATCTGCGGGGGTGGAGTGTATACAGTATAGGGGCTACCTGCAAGTGGGGGAATGTATAGAGTATGGGGGCCACTCACAGGGGTGGGTTTGTATACAGTATGGGGTAGGGCTGGGCGATAATGGCCTAAATCAATATCGCGGTTTATCGTACATGTAGCCGCGGTAACGATAAATTAAACGATAATTATGACATGCCCCTTTTAAAAGCCACACCCCTTTTGAAAACCCCATTTTCCAATGGTAAAACAAACGTGGATTTACTCCATATAACAATGTGCAGCAAACTTCACAAGTAATACACAATATTTTGGCACCTCCTACACCATTTTCAAGTGGCATTTGAAAATGGCATAGGAGATGCCAAAACGTTGTCTATTACTTGTGAAGTTTGCTGCACATTGTTATATGGAATAAATTCATGTTTTCACGTTTGTATTACCATCAGAGTATTTTTTACTAGCTGACTTGATCCAAGGTCTGGGATTCGTCTGCTGGCACCCACAGTTCGTTTATTGTGCTGCCTATATTTTTTTCTATATCTATCTATATACTGTGGGGGAGATTTATCAAACATGGTGTAAAGTGAAACTGGCTCAGTCGCCCCCCGGCAACCAATCAGATTCCACCTTACATTTTCCAAAGAGTCTGTGAGGAATGAAAAGTGAAATCTGAGCCAGTTTCACTTTACACCATGTCTGATAACTCTGTGTGTGTGTGTGTGTATGTATATATAGATTATACATACATACATGTACATAAATACATACATACATACATACATACATACATACTGGAGATGGATAGATAGATAGTGTGAGGATGATCAATATATATTCACGATCTTGAATAAAATATCCCTGATCACTCATATTTGGCAAAGCTCCTCACCCCCCCCCCCCCCACACCTTTTTTGTTTCTTTTTGAAGCTGGTGTCCTGTTTTCCTTTGGGCACTAGATGTCATGGCTAGATGGATTGGGCCATATAGTGAGAGTCCTGGATATTAACAGGTTCGTTTATCTCTTACCAGACTGGGGGCGCAATAAAACGTCCTCATGGCGTAATGGCTTTATGACAAGGGGTCTGGCTGCAATATGCATCCAGAGTTCACGCAGGAGACAATCAGAGGTCACTGTAGACGTCTATGGAGAAATTTGACCCCTTCAGAAAGATGACAAGCTGTCATATTCCAGAGGTGAGATTCGCTACAGGTCAGCAGGGTAGGGAGAGGGACCCACCATTGTAAAATCAAGAAAGTGGCTCTAGGGGAACCCAGGGAAACCTGTAACTCCTCTAATCAGGTGCACACCAGACCCATGGTTGGTATGCCCGTGACCGGCAGGTGATGCCCCGTAGTTTGATGCCCCTGGAATGCTGATCGGAAACGCGCCTGCCAAGTTATGAGGATTTGAAAATCTTCAGGCAAGCGTCTCCGGTCATAAAAGATGGACCATTAGCTCATTAGCATAGTCCCTGTCACCCCCCTGTGAGGTCAGAGGAGGGAGGGAGACAACTGCTCTCACCATGCTTGATAAGGCAGGGAGTATGATGGGAGAGTGTTCAACACTTGGGGAACTTGTTATGAGTGTGTTGGCCCGCCGTTCCTGCTAATCCCCATAGCGTTCCAGTTCCAAACAGCCCGATAGCAAAGTAGGTTCTGGTTTTCTCCTTTTTATTTTAAGAACTGTTTTTACTGTGTATGTATGTGTCTGTATATTTTGTACCATCTCTTTTTTTTATTGTGACCTGTACTGTATGCACTGTCCTTTTTTATTTGATATTAAATTTCACTTTAATAAGAGCTTTCCTGTGTTCTAAAAAGGCCCTATGTCTCTGAAGTAAAACGTTACCAGGGGTAAGTGATTACCATAAGATTGTGATAGATGTAATTTGTAGTTGCCTTCGGTGTGCATAAGGGTAAGGTGTCACGTCAGCCTTATTGTGACGTGTGGTGGCAGCAGAAAACGTGTAACTGGGTGTTAGGTTCTGGTTGGTAGCTGATCCAAGACGGTCCGAGGTGAGCCCGGTTGCCTACTAGCCAGAACCTAAGTCACGGGGATCGTGACAAATTGGTGGCAGCGGTGGGATATCTTAGAACATTAAGTCTGGGGAGTAATAAATTGCTCCGTACACTTAAGGGCTGAGTTATCTGTAGCAGACTTTCTCAGTCTACAGGAAGGCTCTCAGTGCATACACTTGGTTATAACAGACATATATATATATGTGAAACAGTTTTTCCCCTCCCCTGTTCTCTGTTCTTCTATCCTATCTTTTATTTGGCAAATCCCTGCTAAAATGGCGGAGGCATATCGAAATTACACGAGAGATGGGCTACGCAGCCTTTGTGAGCAAAGAGGTCTGGAAGGAGGGAATCGCAGTAAAGACCAGCTGATCCAAGCATTGATGGAAGATGATGCCCGGCCAGAGCAGCCTGTGGTCTCCACACCATCATCGGAGGCAGCAGAGGGTCCGGTTCTGGAATCAATGGGGCACCAACGTACTGGTAGCGCCAGTCCGCAGAATGGTACGGACTCTCCTTTACCTTTGATTCTCCAACAGATGGCCGACTGCGACCAAGCTGTGCGGTTGGAGCTTATACGGGAATTTGCAGCAGCAGCAGCACGCGAACGCCAAGCTGAACGAGAATTCACCGCACGACAGGCAGAGGCCGAGAGGCAGCATCAGCTGGAACTAGCACGTGCCCAGAGGTCCAGTAATTTCCCACCCAACCGTGAGTCCAGTGAGACGGGACACCTTAAACCCCGTTTAGATCACTTCCCGGTGATGGAGAAGGATGGGGACCTGGACACGTTTCTCAGAGGCTTTGAGAAAATTTGCAGACAGTACCAGTTGCCTTGTGAGCAGTGGGCGCGGTACTTGACCCCAGGACTGAGAGGCAAAGCCCTGGAGGTTTTTGTCTCCTTGCCCAGAGACAAGGACGGTGACTATGAGGCCATTAAGCAAGCCCTCATCCAGAAATACAATCTCTCGCCAGAGATGTATCGGAAACGATTCCGGGCTATGCAGCGTGGACCTCATGACAGTTACTCAGATGTCGTTGATGGATTGAACACCAACTTTCACCAGTGGATCGAAGGACTGTCTATCCACACCTTTGAGGATCTCAAAGACCTGATGGTCAAGGATCAGTTTTTGCACCTGTGTCCCGCAGAAGTTCGTCAGTTCATCTTGGACCGAGAACCCAGAGACGCAGCACAAGCAGCCAAGCTGGCCGACACCTACACTGCCAATCGGGCCCCGCACTATCAGAAGCCGGCAGTGACCAGCTGGAAAGGGGGTAAGCAGACTTCTACCAACTCTGTCCCTGCTACTCGACCCTCTGGGGGTTTGCTTTGCCCATGGCGAGGGTATTTCTTGACTGGGGGGCTGGGAGTGGAATAAGGGAGGTGGGAGTGACGGATCATATTCCCACGGATGTCTTATTAGCCACTGATCTTGGTTCCTTAGTCTCCCACTATGTACCTGCTGATGTCAGGGAGGATTCACAGGTTCCTGGCATTTCGTGTGAATCCCCCTCATTGGTTGGTGCTAGTGCGGAGGTCTATAAAGATGACCTCACTGTTTGTACTAACCCTTTAAATGTGATAAACATGAGTACTAATCCTGATGACAATTACATAGGTAATGAATCTGATGTATATAACCAGGACTGTACCAGGCTTCCATCTGTCCCCCTCACCCCTGATCCTCAGCAGGTGGGCGGAACAGATTGTAAGTACATAGCTGTGGTGACGCGTAGTGGGCGGGGCCACTCTGACACAGTGAGTGGAAGCTCCTCTGCGGTGTGTATACCAGCAGCTGGAGGGTCAGCTGACAGCTCACAGTTGACTCAAGGCATTAGAGCAGACGAGGTGATGTCTGGCAACTCTCAAAGTGACTGGGCCCAATTTCAGGCAGCTTTGCTGACTGATGGGACGTTACAGAAACTGAGAGAGCTGGCTGATAGCACCCCGGCTGAATCGGATACCGAGCGGATAACCTGGGATCAAGGCCGTCTCTATAGGCAGATGATTCCCACTGAGGATCAACCGGAATGGGTGCAGAGTAGGCAGCTGGTAGTGCCTCGTCCATTCCGGGAGCGACTACTGCAAGTGGCCCATGAGATACCCCTCGCAGGCCACTTGGGTATCCGCAAGACCCAGGACCGGTTGAAACAGCGTTTCTATTGGCCGGGTATGGGAAAAGAAGTGGCTAACTTCTGCCGGTCATGTCTGGTCTGTCAAAGGATGGGAAAGCCTGGGCATGTTCCCAAGGCTCCCCTCATCCCTTTACCGATCATAGATGAGCCGTTCCAGCGGGTGGCCGTAGATATTGTAGGACCGTTAGCAGTACCCAGTAGTTCTGGCAAAAGCTACATTCTGACCGTGGTAGATTATGCTACTAGGTACCCAGAAGCAGTTGCCCTATCCTCCATCAGGGCCGATAAAGTTGCGGATGCACTTCTCACCATCTTTTCCCGAGTAGGATTTCCTAAGGAGATGCTGACGGATCAGGGAACACAGTTTATGTCTAACTTGATGGAGTGCCTCTGCAAGAAAATACAGGTGCAGCATCTGGTCGCCAGTGCCTATCACCCACAGACTAATGGTCTGTGTGAGCGGTTCAATGGCGTCCTCAAGCAGATGCTCAAGATGCTTGTGGAGTCCCACGGACGGGACTGGGAGCGGTACCTCCCGCACCTGCTATTTGCTTACAGAGAAGTACCTCAGGCATCCACTGGGTTCTCTCCGTTTGAGCTCCTCTATGGAAGACGAGTACGGGGTCCCCTAGATCTCATCAAGGAATCCTGGGAGGGAGAAGTGGGTCACCCTGACGTCTCGGTCGTAGACTATGTACTAAGATTCAGGGAGAGGATGGAAACCCTGACCGGCCTGGTTCAGGAGAACATGGCCCAGGCGCAGGATAGTCAGAAAAGGTGGTACGACCGAAATGCCCGAGAGCGCATTTATGCCGTCGGACAAAAGGTGTGGGTACTAGTACCCATGCCTCAAAACAAGCTGCAGGCCGCATGGGAAGGTCCTTACACCATTCACCAGCGGGTGAATGATGTGAACTATGTCATCACTATTGATCATATTCGCAAGAAGCACAAAGTGTTTCATGTTAACATGATCAAGGCCCATGTGGAGCGTGACACGTGCGTCATGCCAGTGTGCAGTCTGCCAGAGGAAGGGGAGAGTGACAGTCTAGTTGACGTCGTAGCTGATGCAAAGACCGAGGGGACCCTAGCCGAGGTCCAGCTGAACCCACAGCTAACAGAGACCCAGAAGTCCCAGCTGTGGGCGGTGCTGAACCCTTTCCTGTCCACGTTCACGGGGAAACCAGGGAGGACTAGCCTTGCGGTGCACCATGTAGACACGGGTGCGCACCTCCCTATCCGACAGTCAGCCTACCGGGTCTCCTTAGAGGTGCGGGCGGACATGAAGAGGGAGATAGAGGAAATGTTGGGCATGGGCGTGATCCAGAGATCCCATAGCTCATGGGCCTCACCGGTTGTTCTTATCCCTAAGAAAGACCGGACAACTCGTTTTTGTGGGGACTATCGGAAACTGAATGCCATCACGGTGTTCGATGCGTATCCGATGCCCCGCATTGAAGAGTTACTGGATCAGCTCGCCGGTGCCCAATACATCACGATTATGGACTTAAGTAGGGGATACTGGCAGATTCCCATGTCCAAAGAAGCCCAGGAGAGGTCAGCCTTCATCACGCCATTTGGGCTGTACGAGTATGTCGTCATGCCCTTTGGCATGAAGAATGCCCCTGCCACATTTCAGCGCTTGGTTAACCAGCTGCTCGAGGAGTTTGAAGGGTTTGCAGTAGCTTACCTGGATGACATCGCTGTGTTTAGTCAGACCTGGGAGGATCACCTGTCCCACCTGTCACAGGTGCTACAGCGGATCCAAACAGCCGGGCTGACAATCAAGCCTGGAAAGTGTCAGATGGCCATGACAGAGGTCCAGTACCTTGGACACAGAGTAGGGGGAGGGACCTTGAGACCTGAACAAGGTAAGGTGGAGGCTGTTGTAGCCTGGCCCACCCCCAAGACCAAAAAGCAGGTGATGTCCTTTCTAGGGACTGCAGGGTACTATAGGAAGTTCATTCCCAACTATAGCACTCTTGCAAAACCCTTAACGGACCTCACAAAAAAGAGATTGCCACAAGTGATTAGTTGGACCCCAGATTGTGAGCAAGCTCTAACGGCGCTAAAGCAGGCCCTGGCAAGCGCACCAGTCTTGCAAAGCCCCGACTTTAACCGCCAATTCATCGTCCAGACTGACGCCAGCGCATATGGCCTAGGCGCTGTGCTCAGTCAGGTCAATGCAGCAGAGGAAGAGCATCCCATACTTTACCTGAGTAGGAAACTGCTATCTAGGGAAGTAGCATACGCCACGGTGGAGAAAGAGTGCTTAGCCATCGTGTGGGCCCTGCAGAAGTTGCAGTCGTACCTGTATGGGCGCCGATTTACGGTCATTACTGATCACAACCCTCTGAGTTGGTTACACCGGGTAGCTGGTGACAACGGGAAGATGCTGAGGTGGAGTTTGGCGCTGCAGCAGTATGAGTTCACCATCCAACACGAGAAGGGAAGTAATCATGGTAATGCTGACGGATTGTCCCGGCAGGGCGAAGTGGTCGAGGATGGCGTGGGATATTGATGGATGGATCAATAGTCCCGTGCCATATCTCAAAGGGGGAGGTGTGAGGATGATCAATATATATTCACGATCTTGAATAAAATATCCCTGATCACTCATATTTGGCAAAGCTCCTCCCCCCCCCCCCCCCACACCTTTTTTGTTTCTTTTTGAAGCTGGTGTCCTGTTTTCCTTTGGGCACTAGATGTCATGGCTAGATGGATTGGGCCATATAGTGAGAGTCCTGGATATTAACAGGTTCGCTTATCTCTTACCAGACTGGGGGCGCAATAAAACGTCCTCATGGCGTAATGGCTTTATGACAAGGGGTCTGGCTGCAATATGCATCCAGAGTTCACGCAGGAGACAATCAGAGGTCACTGTAGACGTCTATGGAGAAATTTGACCCCTTCAGAAAGATGACAAGCTGTCATATTCCAGAGGTGAGATTCGCTACAGGTCAGCAGGGTAGGGAGAGGGACCCACCATTGTAAAATCAAGAAAGTGGCTCTAGGGGAACCCAGGGAAACCTGTAACTCCTCTAATCAGGTGCACACCAGACCCATGGTTGGTATGCCCGTGACCGGCAGGTGATGCCCCGTAGTTTGATGCCCCTGGAATGCTGATCGGAAACGCGCCTGCCAAGTTATGAGGATTTGAAAATCTTCAGGCAAGCGTCTCCGGTCATAAAAGATGGACCATTAGCTCATTAGCATAGTCCCTGTCACCCCCCTGTGAGGTCAGAGGAGGGAGGGAGACAACTGCTCTCACCATGCTTGATAAGGCAGGGAGTATGATGGGAGAGTGTTCAACACTTGGGGAACTTGTTATGAGTGTGTTGGCCCGCCGTTCCTGCTAATCCCCATAGCGTTCCAGTTCCAAACAGCCCGATAGCAAAGTAGGTTCTGGTTTTCTCCTTTTTATTTTAAGAACTGTTTTTACTGTGTATGTATGTGTCTGTATATTTTGTACCATCTCTTTTTTTTATTGTGACCTGTACTGTATGCACTGTCCTTTTTTATTTGATATTAAATTTCACTTTATGGTTCAAAATATTTTTATTTTCATGAATTTTCATACAAGAAACATACAGTCATATTGGCAATGAACAAGGTATGAAGCCAAACAGCGATGCGTGCACACCAACAAATGCAAGAAGAACGCGATCCATAGTATTAACAGTGTTAACAATGGAAACACGATGAGAACGGAACGCAGCACACTCTAGTGCATGCCATACCCAATGCATTCCCCCAACTTAAGGAGTTCACTATGTGTGAAGAGTAGAGCTGAAAAGGAGGGATTAAAAGAAGAAAGAACAGAAAACGGGAGGCCATGCTTACATTCTGCAACGCATCGTTATACCTAAATGTTATGAATACCGTTCCTTTACCCTAACCTAAGGGCAAGAGAAATGGAAAGAAAAAACCAAGAACTCCATCAACAACAAAAAAAAAGGGGGCATGGGGGGGGGAACCCCCCATCCACCACGGATAACAAGACAAACATATATACGAAAGGGAAGGGGGGGAAAAGAAGACACACAGGGGACAAACAGGGGGGGAAGGAAAGGAGGGGTAAGGGAAAGAATCCACCGCGCCAAATCCATCAGGTCTCCGATATCCTTAAGAAGTCACAGCCTACCCCCTTAAAGCGTAGGCCCCGCCAACCATGTGGCCAGCTCCGGAGACTCTTTAAAGAGAATCCATGATCTCCATCTCCGATTAAATTTGGACCCTATATTATGTTCCTCAGACCTCAACTCCTCCATACGCATGATTAGGTTAAAGGCCTCTACCCAGTTGCTTCGGGAGGGGGGAGCCTGTGACTTCCACAATCTCGGTATAATCTGCCGGGTTGCCACCAGGAAATACCCCAGGAGATCCTTCTTGATTTTGGAAAGAGGGCCAGGCAACACAGAGAGAAGAGCCATTTCTGGAGTAAAGGTTATGGATGACCCTGTAACCTTGTTGTATAGGTCCTGAACCCCTCTCCACAACAAGGCCACCGGTGCGCAGGACCACCATATATGCGTCATGGAACCCACCGCCGAGGAACATCTCCAACATTGGTTGGACACTGAGGGATACATTTTATGTAACTTTTCTGGTGTCCTATACCATTGGGTTAGAATTTTGTAGTTGAGTTCCTGAAGTCTACTGGACACTGATAATTTATGTGTCAGAATAAAAGACTTAGACCACTCTTCATCAGTAAGCTCTCTACCCAGTTCTCCGTGCCAGGCGGCCTGGAACCCCAAGGGCAGGTCCCCTGTCCCTTCAGAAATAAGAATGCCATATATCAGTGAGATGGTGTGTGTGGGGGCCTCAGTGGCCACACAGAGGTGTTCAAATGATGTCAAGGAGGCTGTCAACACCGCCAAGGGAGCCAAGGACCTAATTTTCCCTTTCAATTGCAAATAATGAAGCCACACGCCCCCCCGCATGGGTCCCTCGCCCCTGATGTCATTCAGGGATCGGACCCCTGTCGGGCATAACACATCTCGCACCCTCGGCGTGATAGAGTCCCCTCCAGGAAATAGAGGAGAGCCATGTAAAAACTGAGGGAAGTGCGGGTTCCCTAACAGTGGGGTGAGTGGGCCAGGGATAGTGGCAAAGCCATTTTTAACTGCGAAGCGTTTCCAGGCCCTGAAAAGGGTGGACAGCATAGGCGATAGCCCCAGATCCCCCACCGCCACTGCACCAGGAATCCAAAAGACTCCCCTAGCCTTATGCGCATTAATCGAGTGTTCAATCTCCACCCATAGTTTAGAACGACCATGATGGTGGAGATCCAACACACAGGTGGCTATAGCCGCTCTATGATAGAGAGTGAAATCCGGTATGGCAGCTCCACCCCTATGTTTTGCCCTGACCAGTAAGGCATGTCCAAGTCTAGCCCTGGAGTTCCCCCATATAAATTTAGAAGCGAGTCGTCGGAGCTTCCTCAGGAAAGAGCCTGGAACACTCAGAGGAACCGTCTGAAAGACATATAAAAACTTGGGTAGGGAGTCCATTTTCAGTGCGCTCATTTTACCAAACCACGATAATGGTAGGGAGCTCCAGTGTTGAAGATCCTTCTCCATTTGGGCCAATATAGGTTTGTAATTTAGCTCAAAGAGAAGGGTTGGATCGGCCGGTATCGTCACCCCCAAGTATTTAATGTGATCAGACCTCCACCTGAATGGGAAGCTATCCCGCAGAGCCTCCACCTCCCCGGCTGGAACTGTGATGTTCAGGATATCTGACTTTTGAAGATTCACTCTAAAATTACTTAGCACCCCGAAGGTCTCAAACTCTTTTAATACACTAGGGAGACTGAGTCGCGGAGAGGACAGGTAGAGTAGTAAGTCATCAGCGAACAGGGAGAGCTTATGTTCTCGCTGTCCCACCTGCACCCCACGCACCGAGCCATTCCCCCTAAGAGCATTGGCCAATGATTCCATTACCAGTATGTACAGGGAGGGGGATAAAGGACATCCCTGTCTGGTGCCATTCGAAACCCCAAATGGACCAGACAGGGAGCCGTTAACTCTGACCTGAGCAGAGGGCCCCTTGTATAAGGCCATGATACGATCTATAAATTTAGGGCCCAACCCAATAGCTCGCAGCGTCGCCTCCAGGAAGCCCCAATGGACTCTGTCAAATGCCTTCTCGGCGTCAATGGATAAGAGGCACAGGGGGCTTCCCGAGAGGCGGGCTCTGGAGATCAGGGAGATTGTTTTGATAGTATTATCTCGTGCCTCCCGGCACGGAACAAATCCCACTTGTTCCAAATGAATCATACCTGGTATATGTGGTTGTAAGCGTAGAGCCAGCATTTTAGAATAAATCTTCAAATCAATATTGATCAAGGATATGGGCCGGAAGTTCCCGCATAGCGTGAGATCTTTGCCAGATTTTGGCAACACCGTTATGTGCGCCCTAAGGGCCTGCGTAGGGAAGGGACAGTCCCCCGAAATAGCGTTGAAGGCAGACAACATTAAAGGAGCCAAGGACTCCCCCAGAACTTTATAAAATCTAGGAGTAAGCCCGTCAGGGCCCGGGCTTTTGCCTGCCTTCAACGCCTTCAAAACAACTGCCATCTCCTCCGACGTGAAGTCCCCCTCCATGACAGCGGCCTCAGGTGCGGCAATCTGTGCCGGCGCATGTTCCGCCAAGTAAGCTTCTCTGTCCGCTATCATATCTGGAGACTCGCCACTCCCCGTCTGCAGGTTATATAGGGAAGAATAGTACCTCCGGAATTCCTCCAGGATCTCAGAGGTGGAGTGCACTACACCCTTAGAGGGGGAGTGAATAGAGAACAGGTATGACTGGGATGCTCTAGGATGTAATGTTCTTGCTAAAAGCCTGCCACTCTTATCCCCATATTCGAAATAATTGCATCTCATTTTATCACGAAAGCACAGGGATCTTTTATCTAAAATGGATAAGATGGCTTGTCTAAGAGAAAGGATCTCGGCAGTTAGGGCAGATGTAGGTGTGGACTTGTTTGACGTCTCTCTGTGGTCAAGATCCGCCAGCAGCTTCTTTAGCCTGGCGGCATTCTCCCTCTTGAGACGTGCGCCATGGGAGATAAATATGCCCCGGAGGACACATTTAAGTGCTTCCCATTTGATGGGCGGACTAGTAGGATCCTCTGCATGAACTCTCTCAAATTCGGCTATGGCCTTTTTGATGTCAGAGAGGCAAGGAATGTCATTTAGGAGATTATCATTCAGGCGCCAATTATAACCTCCCGAGCGGGGGAACGCCTGTCCAAAAGATCCCAAAACTGGGGCATGATCAGACCACAGAAAGACGTCAATGGAGGCTCTAGGACCACAGTCCAGAAGGGCATGGGAGATAAAAAGGTGATCTAGCCTACAGTAGCTGTTATGGGCCTGGGAGTGATGACTATAATCCTTGACTCCCGGGTGCAACAGCCTCCAAAGGTCGACCAGGTGCAGTTGGGACAGCTCCTTTTTAAGTCTACGGATGGCATTCTTAGGGACAGAGGACCTACCTGTCGAGGAATCCAGGACTGGGTCGAAACATAGGTTGAAGTCCCCACCCAAGGCAATATTGGAACCATCTGCAAAGTTCGCTAGCTACTGCAGCACTTTGAGGCCAAAGGCCACTTGTCCCTGGTTTGGGAAGTAAACATTGGCAAGCGTTAACACGGTAGAAGATAACTTAATTTTTACAAATAAAAATCTGCCCTCAGTATCCCGTTTCGTATCTATGATCTCGTGCTGTAGCGCCTTATGCAATGCGATAGAGACACCACAAACCTTCCTATCGGGGTGAGTCCCATGAAGCCAAGTGGTGTAGTATTTGGAGGAGCATTTCGGAGTATTTTGGGCTGCAAAATGCGTCTCCTGAAACATGGCCACCATTACTCTTTTCTTGTGCATGCGGTACAAGATTTGTCCCCGTTTTGAGGGATTATTGAGGCCCCTGACATTATATGTACAGATTGTTACACTAGCCATAAGGATGGACTAAGGAGCGGCATAGCATAAGACCTCTTTTCTGGCCGGCAATAGGGGAGAAGGAAAAAATGAAGTAAAAGGAATGGAGGGAAAAAGAGGGGGGGGAGGAAAGGGAGAGGGGGGGGGAGGAAAGGGAAGGGGGGGGGGGGGGGGGGAGAAGACGAACCAGACACGGACAGACCAACACAAGACAGGCATAACAAACACAGAAACATCACAATACGCCTAATACGAAGGAACTAACAAACAAAATTGAGACAGAGACGTCTCTAAGGCACCCTAATAGACTAATGTCTCTGACAGCCTTTGCTGTCTACCCTATGTGGGGAAGAGGAAGGTCAGGCGGGAAGCAACGTATCCCCCTCCACCACAATAAAATAACCTTATATAAACCATAAATTCAGCAACAAACTATGTACTCAAAGCTTATTCAGCAACACCCTGCAACACATGAAAAGAAATGCAAACAAATATGCAGCAGAAAGTGTTCATGGTGTCTTCTCCCTTTGACGGCGCGCCTTCCGCTGGGATCTAGGTTCCACCCGCTGCCAACTCTCTCCTGGTGGTGGAATGGGCAAACTGCAGACCGATGGCCAATCAGGGAGTGACAGCATAGGGATTTCAAACGTTCCTAGAAATTGAGGAAGGTCCCCCAAGGACCGAAACACAGCCGATTTCCCATCCTTCCTGGCATGCAATTGGAATGGGTAACCCCATCTATAGGAGATATCTTTCTCGCGGAGGGCTGTCAGGATGGGACGCACCGCCTTGCGCAATAGCAAAGTACGTCTCGCCAGGTCCGGTAGCAGAATCACCGAGCAACCCTTAAAAGTCAGTTCCTTGATCTCTCGCGCCCTGTGAAGGATAGCTTCCTTTTCTTTATAGAAATGGATCCTGCAGATTATGTCACGTGGGCGCTGTGGATCTGTGGGTTTAGGGCCCAGGGTGCGATGTATGCGATCAATCTCTATCTTGTGTTCTGGGGGACACTGCAGCAGATCAGAAAAGAACTCCATAGCCCATTCCTCTAGTAGCGCTGGGCCTATCTCCTCAGTCAGGCCTCTTATACGCAAATTGTTGCGACGGTGGCGATTCTCCAAATCGTCAAGATGGAGCTGCATCTCCGCAATCTGAGTGGCATTATGGAGAATCGCTTGCCTGTGCTGATCAAGAACAGTATATGTCCGTTCCTGGGCCTCTTCGGCCTCCACAAGCCTGTGGCCCAGTGAATGTAAATCTTTATGAATGGCGGCCAAGTCCTGTTTATGGGACGCTTCCAAATTGGCAAAAAGAGAGTTCATCTCAGATCTGGTGGGCATAGCCTTAAGATGTGCCTTCCAGTCCCAAGCATCGTCCTCTGTATCTCCCCTCTGCCTCCCCGGACTGACCTGTGCTGGTATAGTCTCCTGTGAGGCCGCAACATGTGCCCAAGATGGCGCCCGTGGCGCAGCTGAATATGACGGGCCGCGTGGCGAGACGACCGTGCCTGAGGGTCCAGCCGCTGGAGGGGAGCGGGTCCTCTCTGCTCTCCCGGGATAATCATCTGCCAGGCTGGATGCGTCTGTCCCCGCCGGGGACGATGCCGAGCAGGAAGGAGAAGATGGCGCCCTCCCGGCCTGCGAGCCCGCCATCTCGTCCGGCTCAGGGTTCGTGCGGGTGCTGCGGAGATAACGCTCCATAGAGCCCAAGCTGTCAGCTGGATTGGGGCCGCGGGTGTTCCTACGTCTCCTCCGATGCATTCGGGTGTTGCTGTGGGAGATAAGTATTGCTGAGAGCAGATGTTTTAGTGGAGAGGGACCGGAGCTCAAGCTCTGTGCTGCTCACTCCGCCATGTCCAGGCCACGCCCCCTTCTAAATTTCACTTTAATAAGAGCTTTCCTGTGTTCTAAAAAGGCCCTATGTCTCTGAAGTAAAACGTTACCAGGGGTAAGTGATTACCATAAGATTGTGATAGATGTAATTTGTAGTTGCCTTCGGTGTGCATAAGGGTAAGGTGTCACGTCAGCCTTATTGTGACGTGTGGTGGCAGCAGAAAACGTGTAACTGGGTGTTAGGTTCTGGTTGGTAGCTGATCCAAGACGGTCCGAGGTGAGCCCGGTTGCCTACTAGCCAGAACCTAAGTCACGGGGATCGTGACAGATAGATAGACAGATAGATAGATAGGATATAGATAGACAGATAGATAGATAGATAGGAGATAGATAGATAGATAGATAGATAGGCAGACAGTAGATAGGAGATAGATAGGCAGACAGTAGATAGGAGATAGATAGATAGATGTAATGATATTCCAAAGGATCGCCCACAGCACTCCAGTTCGTGTATCAGAACACGTATTCTGATACATGAACTGGAGTGCTTTGGGCGATCCTTTGAAATATTGTGGAAGTCCTGGTCAAGACTACCTGCGGGCACCCTGTATCTTCACTATCAGAAGTAGTGCTGCTCAGAGATTCAAAATACTTAGATGTAATGATAGATAGATAGATAGATGAGATAGATATAGATAGATAGATGAGATAGATATAGATAGATAGATGAGATAGATAGATATAGAAAGATAGATAGATATAGAAAGATAGATAGATAGATAGATACAAAAAAAGAGAAAAATCAGCACTATGTTTTTTTTAAATAAATCTACGTTTTGCACCGTTAACCCCTTTGAGTGCCGTGGGCTATCTTCTTACTAGATAGAGAGATAGATAGGAAATCCTCTCCCCTCCCGCACATACAGTTGGGGTCAGGTATAGGTCAGCACCTCCATGCTCCCCCGGCCTCTCTCTCCTGCACAGGAATCCTCTGCCCCGTCACTCAGTGCTGTAGCACATATATCTGCCGGCAGCGTCCCGGGCAGATCGTCACACACGGCTGCTTCACCACTGCAAAAAGATAACGAGGTGCCGAGGATTCCTGTGCGGGAGAGAGTGCGGTGCCTGGTGGGGGGGAAGATGTGCCGACATATACCTGACCCCTGCAGCCACTTTATGTACGGGAGAGGGGAGGCAGGGTACACCGTGCAGCTTCCAGAGCCGTCTGGAAGCAGCAGCAGCGCTGAGCACACAGCACGAGTGTGCGCAGCCTGTCACATCTCCAGTCTTCCTCCTCAGGAAGATTAGCGGAGGGGAGCAGAGCATGCGGCCGCAGGGTGAGGAGGAGGAGGAGGGAGGGGGGAAATACCGCAGATACCGTCCTGGCAAAGTTGAGGTCGGTTAACCGACGCCAGAGACGGTATCGGTATTTTGACGGTATACCGCCCAGCCCTAGTATGGGGGCTACTTTCGGGGGGAGTGTATACAACATGGGGGCTACCTACAGGGAGGTAGTGTATACAGTATAGGAGTACTTGCAAGAGGGGAAGTGTATACAGTACTGGGGCTACCTGCAGGGGGGGGGAGTGTATACAGTATTAGAAACTTTGAAACCTCTTCTGTGTTGTCCTCCCAAGGATGAAAGGTAGTGCCGAAGAGGGCCAGATTATGATGATGCAGGGTTGTGTATGCACTTATTATATACACACCTTACTTATGGTCTGCAGTCGTGGGGGGGGGGGGCCCTAAACTACACACTACAGGTATGCAGGACCTCCACCAACTATACACTACAGATATACAGGACCTCCACCAACTATATACTACAGGTATACAGGACCTCTACTAACACTGTCAATTTTTTTGTATAACCAGGCTCAGCATAACACTACCAATGTTGTATATAACACTGCTGATGTTGTATATAACCAGGCTGTATATAACACTGCCAATGTTGTATATAACCAGGCTGTATATAACACTGCCAATGTTGCATATAACCAGGCTGTATATAACACTGCCAATGTTGCATATAACCAGGCTGTATATAACACTGCCAATGTTGCATATAACCAGGCTGTATATAACACTGCCAATGTTCTATACTAGGCTGTATACTGTATAACACTGCCAATGTTGCATATAACCAGGCTGTCTATTACATGGACAATGTTGCATATAACCAGGCTGTATATAACACTGACAATGTTGTATATAACCAGGCTCTGTATATAAAACTGACAATGTTGTATATAACCAGGCTCTGTATACAGTCTGATCACATGATGACCTCTCAGTTTGGCTATTAGGTATTTAGGATGTTTAAAGTTTTTAGTTTATTTCTAACCTACAATTTACATAAACAGTGCAGAACTGTCGGGGTATATAGTGTTTGTAGGGGTATATAGGGCTCCTGGCGATTTCCCCTTAAACAAAAAAACACAAGGTCATAGATTTGCCTCCTGGGCGACCTTGGAACAAATCTAATTAACACACTGACACTTAATACCCGGGCAACGCCGGGTACATTTTCTAGTATATCATAAAAATTAAAGTCTGTCTGTCTGTCCCATATAGACTTACAAACGCCTGAACAGTTTGACCCCAAATTTGGCCCACAGATACATTGGGTGCCCGGAAAGGTTAGAGCGAAGGTCCCGTCCTTGCCGCCCATCACTTCATGTAATAGGAGCGGCAGCAAATGACCACCGCTTTCTTCAATGGGTCACCCGAATGATATAAAGATCATCTGGGCAGTCCCCCCCCCCCACTCCTCCCTGTGAGTATAATAGCACAGACAGCATGATCAGACGTACTTATGGAGTCCGACTGATCACGTGACAGAGTCGGGAGAGGACCACGCTTTGTGACGGGATTAATTTATATAAATATATAAATGTCCCCTATAAGAAATATTGGGAAAAAATCTTTCAGTAATAACCCCCTCAAAAGTCAAGGGAGTTCTGCCTCCGCCTGGAGGAAAAAAATTTCAATCTCCGGTGGTGACAAGCCTTCTTTACCATGAGAACAGTAAATCTGTGGAACAGTCAACCCCAGTATCTGGTAACAGCAAAAATGGTGGAGGGCTTCGAAACAGGCTAGACAAGTTCTTAGAACAAAATAACATTAAAACATATGTATAGAACCTACCCATTATCCCTGCCTATTCCCTCCATTCCCTCTTTGGTTGAACTTAAAGCGGCACTATCAGCAGGTTCTGCGCAGAGAACCTGCTAATATTCGCTGTTACTTATAGTCTTCTTCCCCCCTACATTCTTTATTAATTCCCTAATTGCTCTTATGCATATCTGCTGCCTAAAAGCATTTGGGTCGTCTCCTTCTGGCCCTGAGCACCACCGCGTCTCGTCCCGCCCACTATGCATATTCATATATGCATAGTGGGCTCTATGTACCGCGCCGGCGCATTGAAGATGTCCCGTCGGGGAGAGGCAGCTTCACGTGCATGCGTGATTCATTCGGGCCACCGCCAATCCTCCCGGAGGTCACTCAAGATGTAAATATAAGTCTGTTTGTCAGTGAATGTGCCTGAATTGAAGTGATTTGTGTTTTTTTTTTGAAAAATGTATGAATGAGAATGAGTTGTAGTGTGTGCCGGTTTAGAGAGTGTGGATGATGACTCACTCTCATTCATACATTTTGCAAAAAAAAAAAAAAATCACTTCAATTCAGACACATTCACTGACAAACATAGACTTATACAGTGGTATCTTGGATTACGAACAATGGTTCTGGCACCATTGCTTGTAATAAAAATCCACTCTTAAAGCAAAGCAAATTTTCCCATAAGAAATCATTGAAATGTAGACAATTGGTTCCACACCCCAAAAATCATGTTTTATTTTTAACAACATGTAAAAATAATGAATTAAACATAGTATAGCAGTCAGCATGTAGAGTATACTGTACAGTAATTGCATAAACCCGAAAAAAAACAGCAGCAGTTTACAGAGACAGAATGGAACTGCAGATCCCCATAATGCAGTAGTGTAGTACCACAGGCTAGAATAGAGAAGCAGGGCTGCTGTCAGAGGCCTGTGTGGTCGCATAACAGCAATGGGGAAGGGGCGTGTGTTCAGCATGGACCAATCAGGAAGTAAGAATCACAGAGCTGTGCAGGAGGACAGTGATAGAAACTTTTCTTTACAGCAGTGGACCTTCCTGCTCTTCTTGCAAAACGCTCTCAATCTGAGTTACTCTTAAATCAAGATATCACTGTACCTACACCTTGAGTGACCTCCAGGAGGGTTGGCGGCGGCCCGGATGAATCGGGCATGCGCAGGAAGCAGCCTGTCTCCGACGGCACATCTTCCCTGCGCCAGCGTGGTACATAGAGCCCACTATGTATATATGAATATGCATAGTGGGCGGGACGCCGTGGTGTTCGGGGCTGGAGGGTGACACCCCAAATGCTCTTAGGGAGCAGATTTGCATAAGGCTACATTCACATGTAGCAAAAGTGGCAGAATTCCGCCACGTAATGCCGCCAGCCTCCCTGTCATAATGACAGTCTATGGGAGAATCGCACGACTCCTCTCTCCACGCTGAATAATGAACATGTTCATTCTTCAGTGCCAAGAGAGTTGATGCACGAGCCTCCCATAGACGGTCATTATGACAGGGAGGCTGGCGGCATTCTGCCACTTTTGCCAAGTGTGGATGTAGCCTAAGGGCAATTAAGGAGTTAATAAAGAATTTGGGGGAGGGGGGGGGGGGTTGGGGCAGACTATTAGTAACAGCAATCTACTCATAAGGTATTTGGCTTCTGCGGCATATCAGCAGGTTCTCTGAGCAGTGCCGCTTTAAGGGACATGTGTCTTTTTTAAATGTCTTACCTAACTATGCACCAGACAAAACAATTGCAAACGTGTCTCTCATTTTCTCCAGGATGTAAAGAAGAGAACACCAGTGCTACATATGATCCTGAAGAGAAAACTACAGTATCTAGATGTGATCTACCTAATCATACTGAATGGTTTTCAAAAAGGTTTCATGTACCTCTTATAAATGAAAAAATCTTCCCTTGTTCTATATGCGGTAAATATTTTACGCACATCTCAAATCGCATAAGACATCAGAAAATTCACTTGGGTCAAAAGCCATATGCCTGTTCTGAATGTGGCAAATCCTTTACACGGAAGTCACATCTCACTGAACATCACAGGATCCACACAGGAGAAAAGCCATTTACGTGCTCAGAGTGTGGAAAGTGTTTCACACATAAATCACATCTTGTTATACATCAACGAACCCATACAGGAGTGAAGCCATTTGATTGTTCTGTTTGTGGGAAATTTTTTACACAAAAGACCAATCTTCTGTATCATCAAAGAATACATTCAGGTGCGAATACATCTTTAAGTCTTGTACAAGTTCAAATGTAATATATATATTTACTCCTTCATGTCAAAGGTCATTGGTGCACGGATGGCCAGGTCACATTGAAGTAATGTTCCTCCCCGCCTTCTAAGAGCCATTATATTTTTCCACCTACAGGGCTGGTTGGGGTGTCATTTTTTTGTACCATGATCTCTAGTTTTTTTTGTTTTATATTGGTGTAAAAGAATCATTTTGATCCCTTTTTTTTTTTTTATTATTATTATTTTTTTTCTTTATGCTGTTCATCATGCAGGAACAATATTGTATTTTAATAGATTGAACATTTAAAAATGTTTAAAACTTTTTTTTTTTTTACACATTTTAAATTGCATATATAAGTCCCTCTAAGGGGACTTATATATGCAGTGCTCAAATTACATATATTGATGAATGCTATGCCTTAGCATTGATCAGTACTGTCGACGATCTGTGCATAGAGTCTGCCTGAGAGCACAGATCACTGATCCGATGGGACAGAGGTAAATGTTTTGCCATTGCTTGTCATTGTAGGTGATTGGGACCCCGCAGCCATGCTTATCCTGTCACTGACTTCCTTAAACTCTGTGATCGCTATGCATCGGGGCGTTTAAGGGATTAATGACACACAGCTGCCTGTCATTGACTCCGGTGACACTGATGTGTGCTCACAATGAAGCTGCCCCACACACATTGAAAGCCCCTTCACTACAGGAACGTATATATACATTCCTACTGCACGGAGCATGTGCAATAGGAATATGTATATACCTATTGTGGACGTGAAGGGGTTAAAGTGTAACTGTCATTTAGAAACAACTTTTCAGAAATCAATAACACAAACAATTGTACTATTGCAGAGGAGCAGGCTTGCAGTGTCCATTATGGTCTATGGGGGTGTGAGTGAGCAGGGAGAGGAGAGAAACAGCCCGTGTATAGGAGCCAGAACAGCACAACATCCTGCAGTCTCACCAAGTTCCTAGAGCAGTACTGAGCAGTCTGACCTGTATATCCACTGTTTTATGTACCCAGACAGTCTCCAAAGTGCACAGGCTGTTTCTCCTCTTCCTGCTCACTCATGCCCCCCCCCTCTATTGGTTCATAATGTATACAGCAAACCTGTCTTCCCTTTGGTCCTCTGTAGGGGTGGGTTTGCACTACGGAATCAGCACAAAGAAGTTACGGCGGATTCTGTCGCTTGTACCCGCTCACAGCTGCGCACGTCTCGGCCCGTGCCATAGATACCATTCTATGGCCGGACGGATTCTACCTTCTACCAAAAGAACTGACTTGTCAATTCCTTTGGCGGATGGCGGAATTCGTCCATGCATAGAATGAAGTCTATGGCACAGGCGGAGATGCTTGCCGTAGTGAGCAAGTACGAGCGAATTAATCCGTCAGAACTTATCCATGCAGATTCCGTAGTGTAAACCCACCCTAATGAACAGAAGTGTGTGGGGGGGGGGGGGCTGCAAAAGTACAGAAAGAAACTCTTTTGCCTAATAAACCCTATTACAAAGTTTCTTAAAATCACTTGTATTATTGATTTCTGCAAGGATGTTTTAGATGGCAGATACACTTTATCCCCTTAAGAACTGGGTAAATTTTTGTTTTTGCACTCCTTTTTTAAAAGACCATACTGCTTACATTTTTTCATCTACAGACCCATATAAGATTTTTTTTTTGCAACGCAACACCAATTCAACTTTGTAATGAGTCACTTAATTTTTCATTAAATGTGCTGCAAAGCAAAAAAAAAAAAAATTTGCAGTGAAATTGAAAAACAAGAAAAGCTAATTTTTTCTTTTACATGGGGGGGGAGTGGTTGTCTCTACATTGTTTGCTGTGTGGTGAAACTGACATGTTTATGTTGCTAATGGTGGTTTTACACGGAATTATTTATCGTTTGAATTTGCATGATAACGATCGAATTCGAACAATAATCGTACCTGCAAACGAAGCGAACGATCAAGCGACGAGCGAGAAATTGTTCATTTTGATCTTTCAACATGTTCTCAAATCGTCATTGATCGTTCGCAAAAAATTCGCAGATCGTTCCGTGTAAATATTCTTTCAAAGATTTCAACTATGTGTGAGATAGGCTTAAAGGGGTTGTCCGGCGATAAAAAATTATTCACAGAATAACACACATTACAAAGTTATACAACTTTGTAATGTATGTTATGTCTGTGAATGGCCTTCCCCGTGTCCCACCACCCCCACCCGTGTACCCGGAAGTGTGGTGCGCTATACATTACCTGTCACGTGCCGACCACGGTCTCCGATCCTCAGCAGTGACGTCTTCTTCGGGAGGCAGGCGGATCTTCCCGAGTGCCGGCCGCCCTCTGCAGCGTCATCCGAAGCTCAGCCGCGATTGGCTGAGCATAACTGTGCTCAGCCAATCGCGGCTGAGCGGCTGATGACGCGGCCACGTCATCAGCTGCTCAGCCGCGATTGGCTGAGCACAGTTATGCTCAGCCAATCGCGGCTGAGCTTCGGATGACGCTGCAGAGGGCGGCCGGCACTCGGGAAGATCCGCCGGCCTCCTGAAGAAGACGTCACTGCTGAGGATCGGAGACCGTGGACGACACGAGATGCGGTGAGTATAATGCACCACACTTCCGGGTCTAGCGTGGGTGGGGGGAAACACGGGGAAGGGGGCCATTCACAGACATAACATACATTACAAAGTTGTATAACTTTGTAATGTGTGTTATTCTGTGAATAATTTTTTATCGCCGGACAACCCCTTTAAGCGATCGCAAAACGATTTTTCTGTACGATGTATCGTTCCGTCTAAAAGCTGATCGTTATAAAAAAAAAAACATCGTTCATTCAAAATCGTTAATCGTGCGATCGGGCGAATTATCGCTCCATGTAAAACCACCATAAGTTAGTACAATTACAACAATAAGCAATTATTTTTTTTTATTTTGCTACATAATGTATAATATGTGTTTTTAAAATTTCTCACCTGCATATATGCGATTTTTTGATCCCTTTTTTTTTTATTTTATTTTTTCTGGATGTAATGTGAACAAAAATTTGAAATTTCACACTTTGACAGGTTTGTGCGCTTACGTCAGTTAAAGTATATATTTTTTAATAAATTTAACTGGGCTATTCTGCATGCACTCATACTAAATATGTTTATTTCTGGTATATATTTTTTTTTAATCAAAGGAGAAGTGCGGTGGGGAAAAAAAAAATCAGTTTAGTCAGCAGGTGGGAGGGGGGACTTAGTAAAGAATGTATATTTACCATTCCCCGTGGTGTCCACGCAGCGCAACAGTCCTTCCAGGACCTCCTCCAGCATTCTGATGACTGGGAAGGGACACCTCAACAGACACTGATTGGCTATATCCCACATGACAGACGCTTTGACTATAAAGCAGAAGTCCGGGCATTTTGAAAATTGGGCAGTGTGGAATTTGATGAGAAGTAGGAACTTACCTCTACCCATGCACATGTTGAGCGACTGGGCCGGGATCTCTGAGGTGTACACATCACAACCCGGCTGATTGGCTTGCCACTCAGCCAGTCACTTATTGGCTGAGTAGCCAGTCCATCAACTAAGACAGGCATTTTCCCCCGAGTCATGATGTCATCACAACTTGGGGGAAAATGACTTCAAGCGGGGGTCCCGAGGCCAGTCCTGCCACTCACCACTTTTCAAAATGCCCGTACTTCTCTTTTAACGGGGTCTGTCAGGTTCTCCGTCCATGTCCGGTACTATAACATAAGTCTAACAAAACAAAAATGAAATCAGCATGCAGTGTTTTTTCTTTCTTTTTTTGTCGAGTAATTTTAAACAGACTTTGCAACTGAGGCACCAAATGTTTACATTTTTGTGCTATGGTACTGATGCAGCATGTTAGTACAGTAGCATGAATATTGAAACAGTTTCAGGGCTGCTGGGAGCTCTGAGGTCCTGTCTGCACTATACTGTGTGTGCACAGACCATATATTTCAGACAGGGGTAATTTTTTCCCCACACATTTCCCAATACATTCTATGTAGTAGATACAGTAATTTATAATGGAATGTTTATAATGAAAACTCATAGATAACTTTTGTGTTGTTCCAACAGAAAAGAAATACCGTAGTGAAATATCAGGGGGACAGCATCTTTTATCTCCTGATTTTGGAGTGGAAGATACGGACATCCCAGGACATTCTCTAGAAGAAAATCCCATTATCCTAAATATACTTCCACTGCTTCACATTTCGAATCCGTCACCTGAACCTGCTAAAGAATATAGCCCTGATTATAAAACAGATGTCCTAAAACACCAAATAGTTAACAAAAGTGAAAAACCATATCCATGTTCCATATGTGGAAAACGTTTTACAGACATTTCAAATCGTAGCAGACATCAGAAAATTCACTCAGGCAAAAAGCCGTTTTCATGTTCTGAGTGTGCAAAATGTTTTTCACGCAAGTCACATCTTATTGAACACCATAGAATCCACACCGGAGAGAAACCATATTCGTGTTCTCAATGTGGAAAATGTTTTATACATAGGTCACAACTTGTGATCCATCAGCGAGCTCACTCTGGAGGAAAGCCGTTCTGATTGCGGAAAAGTTTTTACTCCGAAATCAAAGCTTCTTTGCCATCAAAGATATCATTAAGGCAAGAAGTGTGGAAAGTGTTTTAAACACAAATCACCTCTGTTAATACACCAACTAACACAGAAGAGAAGCCATGCCGTTGTTCTAATCTAATGTGCCTTCTGAAAATTTACACAAGCTAGGATTTGACCCAAGTATTACCCTGCATTATGACTTCCCATATACAGTAATAGAAACGTTAAAGGGGTTGTTTGGGGGGCAGGAAGGAGATTATCTATCCTTGCTCCCTAGTGCTGCCCCTTTGCCTCCCTGTCATTTCAGAAGGTACACTTCTGAGAGAGGGCTAGGTACTGTATAGCAATGGCTACATGCAGATGAAACCATGCCCTCATTCTGTGTCCAATGGCTGCACAATATTGCCACAACATGGTTGGTTTCACCTGCATGCAGTGTTCTCAGTATAGTACCCCTAGTATTCCCAGACTAGCACTGGGAAGCGAGGATTAAGTCATTTGATTTAAAAGCAGTTAACTAAATTTTTATGTCTTTTAAATGCATTAGATTGAAACACAGCCAACAAATTGCGGACTGCTTTCTTGTTTCTTTGTGTTTTCTTTTTAACTTTTTTTTTTACTATTCAGCAATACAAACCTTTTATTGGACTGTAACTTGACCCAAGTTAGTTTATTATGAAATACTGGAAAATTCTTAGTATCCCTTTTGCTTTGTGAGTTTTTGTTTCACATTATACTTATTTATTTATAGGCAATAGGAATGACTGCATTATCCAAATGTCTTGCTAATGTTATACTTAAAATAAGAATTGTTAACATTCTGGGATCTGTGTTATTTCTTAAATATTACAATGTTGTCTATCAATTTCAATAGTCATGTTGTACATTAACCCTTTCAGGAACAGGCTAATTTTGACCTTAAATGAGAACTTCAGGCACTGAGTTTTTTTTTTTTCAAAACTGCTGGGGAGGAGGTGGGTGAATAAAACAACATGCACTTACCTCCCGGGCTCCAGCGCTGGTGTCTGCTGTCCTCCTGTCCCCAACTGCTTCCTGATCTAGAGAGGGAATTTGGGATGTGAAGTTCCAGGCCCGCTTAGCCAGTCACAGCTGAAGCAGTGTCTCACTGGCTGAGGGGGCCTGACACGTCATGTCCCAGGTCAAACCTAGAAGTGGTCGGGGGCTGGGGAGGTAAGTGCACGTTGTTTTGTTCACTTACCTTCTCCCCGCCAGTTTTGAAAAAAACATCAGTGCTCGGACTTCTCCTTTAAGGGCCAATTGTGGTGATATCTGATAAAAAAAATGTTGGCTTACAGCTCAATGGCAATCAGTGTAATTGAATAAATAGAAATCTAAGTTACATTAAATTACTTAAGTTCATAAATAACATAAAGTTCATGTGAATGGGCAAATGGTTGGTGGGACTCCTGTCCCGACGCTGCACAACTGCACTGGCCCTCTGCAGTGGTTGAGAGAATAGCGCGGGCGGAGGCCATGCTATCCACTTAGCCTCTGGTCTGAGGACGGCTGGTGCCACAAAACCTGCTTTGTTCCTTTAAATGCTGAACCTGCGGAACTCTGACTGACAGATCCAGGGATCCAGCCTTTGGGAGCCGCTCTCTCTCCCGGCTCCCCAGCACACAAGTGATGTCACTCAAGCACACTTACACTTACTTAGCTTTGCTAACTGCTGGGGGAAAAGGTTCCACTATTTTAAGTAGCCCACCCAATAATGGTCCTACAATGAGTTTGCAGAGGAAATATACCATTGCATTCATTGTTGTGAATGTAATGTTATATACTGGGTCCCCTTTAAGGATTAATTTGATTTCTTAACAGACACTAATGCAATTTTAGTTTCATTTTAGTATCATTTCGGTTGACTCATTGAGGCCATTGGGTTGCAATGTATTTAAACTACATATCCAATATATCTCTTTTCTTACTAAATTGCTATATCTTGTTGGCGGTTTCTGGCACATGATCAATGGAATAAATTGTTAAAGGGGGAACTATCAGCAGGTTAGACGAATCTGGGGAGACTGAAGGTATAGATGGGTTTGCTGAGTCCATTATAAACCTATGGAGGGGGGAGGAGTTGAGGGGGATGAGTGAGTAGGGAGAGCAGACAAGCAGCTATACAGTTTGGAGACTGGGCACATAAAACACTGGATTCACAGGTCAGAAAGGTCAGTGTTTATCTGGGAGATTGGTGATATAAGATTGCAGTGATTTGCAGTGCTGCCTTTTTTCCTCTCCATTCCCCCGCGACTCCTCCTCTCTCCATAGAGATTAATGGACATAGAAATCCTGCTTCTTCTGTAGTGAGGGGGAAGGTAGGAAAACAGCTTTTTCAGTACAGAAGGAAACGCTTTTGCCTAATAAAACCTATTACACAGTTTCTTAAAATTGCTTGTACTTTTGATATTTATTGATTTTCCTTTTTTTTTTTAAAAAAAATGACATTTAAATGACAGTTACACTTTAACTCAGTTCTGGTGAGGGCAGTGGTGAGGCGGGTGTGTTTGTCCGTTGGGGGGATGATGGGGGAGAAGACTCACAAGTGATGTCTTCTTTGATCTTAGATGTCATTTTCCCTTTTCCTCTCCTTCCGGCCCAAGCCTGCATGATTTCTTCCAGCTACAATTCATCTCTTCAGAACATGCCAGACATCTCAGGCTCGGGTCTATAAAATACCTGGTTCCCCATTGGCTAAAACATAACTTTTATTAGATCAATTAAAATGCTTGCTTTACACCCAATGAAATAGTGTAAATTAAAATACTTGTGATATATGAGTAGTACCCTTGTTCACAGTTGCAAAGGTCCTGCATTACTTCATGCACGGACTCGGCTGTGGTAGTGGCGTTTGACACTCGGTAGGTTTACAAGGCTTGTTCCCACCAGTGCTTATGAGTGTTCAGAATAAAGCTTTTGCCACTGTCAAGGTGTACTCATAAGCTCTGTTGGCCCCAACTTGTCTTGGTCCGAGCTTACAGTACAGAGGGTGGTGGCTCAGTCCCGAGGACCATCAGCTAGGTATCGCTGACCCGTATGGGTCGTGGTGCGGCTGATGCGTAGGTCCCTTGGTGCTGGCAGTGACCTAGTGTGGGTAGCAGAATATGGACTGGCTATGCTAAATCCATTTGTCCAACTCTACAGAAAGCTCCCAGAGGTCCCTACAATAGATCACAGGTAAATTAAAATTTCCATGCCTTCCCTGACATGTTTCGCCGGCGTGATGTGTCGGGGTTTCCCAACGAAGCGGATAGGACAACTACATCTACCAGCCCACGGGTAGATGACACATAACCTTGTGTATACATCCTCCCTCCACACCTATCACTTTGAAAAAGTCTGTGTCATGCTGAAGAAACAGGTAAGGGAGGCATTGAAATTTTAATTTACCTGTGATCTATTGTAGAGTTTGGGACCTCTGGGAGCTTTCTATAGAGTGTACATACAAATCGCCCTTGGACAAACGGCTTTAGCATAGCCAGTCCATATTCTGCTACCCACACTAGGTCACTGCAAGCACCAAGGGACCTACGCATCAGCCTTACCACAACCCATACGGGTCAGCGCTACTTAGCTGATGGTCCTCAGGACTGAGCCACCACCCTCTGTACTGTAAGCTCGAGCCAAGACAAGTTGGGGCCAACAGAGCTTCCAAGTACACCTTGACAGTGGCAATAGCTTTATTCTGAACACTCATAAGCACTGGTGGGAACAAGCCTTGCAAACCTACCGAGTGTCAAACCACAGCCGAGTCCGTGCATGAAGTAATGCAGGACCTTTGCAACTGTGAACAAGGGTACTACTCATATATCACAAGTATTTTAATTTGCACTATTTCACTGGGTGTAAAACGAGCATTTTAAATTATCTAATAAAAGTTGCGTTTTAGCCACTGGGGAACCAGGTATTTACTAAACCTCTAGCAAGTTATCTCAACCGATCAATACCTCCCAGAAAGGCATAGGGTCATTGTAGTAAACATCTCAGCCTCCGCACATTTCCTTCAACTTTTTTCCATTTTTCCTACCTCAACTGACCCATACAGTAGTAATTCCACTATTTGGTTTCATGTGCAGTAAAGTGAGTAGGTATGTGGGTTACTCCCATACGTAGGATTCTTATAGTAATAACATCCCCTTCTATGACTCCCCCGTATAGTAATTGTGCCCTCATATATTAATAATGTGCTCTTCTGTACAGTGTCCATATTAGGACATAGTCAAAAGTAATGGTGCGTTTACACAGGCAGATTTATCTGACAGATTTTGGAAGCCAAAACCAGGAATGGATTTGAAAAGAGGAGAAATCTCAATCTTTCCTTTATGACCCATTCCCTGTTTATGGTCTGTTCCTGGCTTTGGCTTCAAAAATCAGTCAGATAAATCTGCCTGTGTAAAGGCACCATAAGAGTCAAGAATAATTTTTACACAAGTCTGACACCTGACCTTTGATTAGGACATAGTCAGAAGTCAAATTCAAAAATCATTTTTACACAAGGGTAACAACTAAGTTCTGATACCTGACTTCTGACTATTCATACCTGACTTCTGATAAAATGATGTGTGAAATCCGATCTCTGAAATGTCAGTAGTTAAAGGACAACTCCGGCGGGACCTGAAAAAAACAAAAAACAGAGACACACACACACCCCATCCCTCCAGTGACGATCGCCACTTAAATAGCCCGCCGTCCTGCCATCTCCCTCACTTCTGGGTCCATGAGAGAAAAAAGGCTTCCGGTGCGCTCGCGCACCGACAGAATTTTCATTACCTGGAGCACATCACATGGCTTCCAGCAAGCTCGGCCAATCAGGGCTGAGCAAGCTGGAAGCCATGTGATGCGCTCCAGCCAATGAAAAGGCTGCTGGTGCCAGCAGCTTTTTCCTCTCCCATTCACTTCAGCGAAGGACGCAGAGGAGGAAGAAGACCTGGCCCGCCCCCCCGACGCTGACGACATTGTCACAATATGGCGCCCGGGAGAAGAGGACGGGGGTCGACAGTAATTGGTAATGTATACTTTATTTAACTTCCGGGGGGGGGGGGGTTTGGAAAGTGGGGGAAAGGGGACAGACCGCTTCATTACACACATTACAAAGTTATATAACTTTGTAATGTGTGTTAAATAAGCTAAAAAAAAAAAATCATGGGAGTTGTCCTTTAGGTATTACAAGTCCCTTTTCAGTTTGAGTTTCACTTTCACTTCAATTGCTAGGCAGACCCTAACTTGCATTATTCAGGTATCAAAATGAAGTGATATATGATCTCTGACTTTTCAGAAGTGGGAATTCCTGTCTCACTTGTTCATTGCATACAGAGCTCAGTTTTGAAACATTGTATTTGTTTCAGTTTTGCAAATAGCTGACCTGGAGCAGAAGCACTAAAGTTGCTCAGAGTCAGATAGTGAGGGATGCCAGGGCCGTCTTAACAGCATTATGGGCCCCTGGGTAGAGGTGCGAATTGGGCCCCACCCAATCTTTGCAACCCCTCCCCTAGCCAGTACAATTACGTACAATAAAAAATACAAATTATTGTTAACATAAACTTTAATTCACAACACAGTCTTTCAGCAGCACAAAAACAAAAAAATAACCGTGCGTGCATGCCTCACCAAACCAGACCAGGTTGGCTTCAAAGTATCCAAAAAACGCAATGGAGACAGCACTTCCAACAGCAATCTGCAGGGTTTATTGTCACACCAGTGCAACATGTCTCATATATATACAGAGGGGCAACAACATGACTATTATATATGAAAACCATGTTGTCTGCCTGTATGTATACTGTATAATACAATATACAGGGAAACAACATGGCTTATATATAGAGAAGGGCAAAACAACATGTCTCATATATACAGAGGGGCAACAACATGACTATTATATATGAGAACCATGTTGTTTCCCTGTATGTATACTGTATAATACAATATACAGGGAAACAACATGGCTTATATATAGAGAAGGGCAAAACAACATGTCTTATATATACAGAGGGGCAACAACATGACTATTATATTATACTAGAAAATGTACCCGGCGCTGCCCGGGTATAAAGTGTCAGTGTCCTGTATACCTGCAGGGTCGTATTTACCATTAGGCACCCATGGTCTGGTGTGTAGGGTAGCACCTTGCAGAGGGGCAGTACCCTCCTGTTCAGACTTGCCAGAAAATCTGGTGTCTTTTCGAGGGGGGTATGGCGGTATTGGTCTGGTATAGCGGTGTTTTCCAGTCACAGTATGGCGCTATTGGTCAGGTCTGGTATGGCAGTGTTATTCAGTCACAGTGTGTCGGTATTGGTCATGACTGGTATGGCGGTGTTATCCAGTCACAGTATGGCGGTATTGGTCCGGTCTGGTGTGGCTGTGTTATCCAGTCACAGTATGGCGGTATTGGTCAGGTCTGGTATGGCAGTGTTATCCAGTCACAGTATGGCGGTATTGGTCAGGTGTGGTATGACAGTGTTATCCAGTGACAGTATGGCGGTATTGGTCAGGTCTGGTATGGCAGTGTTATTCAGTCACAGTGTGTCGGTATTGGTCATGACTGGTATAGCAATGTTATCCAGTCACAGTATGGCGGTATTGGTCAGGTCTGGTGTGGCTGTGTTATCCAGTCACAGTATGGCGGTATTGGTCAGGTCTGGTATGGCAGTGTTATTCAGTAAAGTGTGTCGGTATTGGTCATGTCTGGTATGGCGGTGTTATCCAGTCACAGTACGGCGGTATTGGTCAGGTCTGGTGTGGTGGTGTTCTCCAGTCACAGTATGGCGGTATTGGTCAGGTCTGGTATAGTGGTGTTATCCAGTCACAGTATGGCGGTATTGGTCAGGTGTGGTATGGCAGTGTTATCCAGTCACAGTTTGGCGGTATTGGTCAGGTGTGGCATGACAGTGTTATCCAGTGACAGTATGGCGGTATTGGTCAGGTCTGGTGTGGCAGTGTTACCCAGTCACAGTATGGCGGTATTGGTCAGGTCTGGTATGACAGTGTTATCCAGCACAGTATGGCGGTATTGGTCAGGTCTGGTATGGCAGTGTTATCCAGTCACAGTATGGTTGTATTGGTCAGGTCTGGTATGGCAGTGTTATCCAGTCACAGTGTGGCGGTATTGGTCAGGTCTGGTATGGCAGTGTTATCCAGTCACAGTGTGGCGGTATTGGTCAGGTCTGGTATGGAGGTGTTACCCAGTCACAGTGTGGCGGTATTGGTCAGGTCTGGTATGGCAGTGTTATCCAGTCACAGTATGGCGGTATTGGTCAGGTCTGGTGTGGCGGTGTTACCCAGTCACAGTTTGGTATACCTGTCCTGTAGTGCCCTGTATATACATGTACTGTATAGATGGCGTAGGGGGTCCTGTATACATGTACAGTATAGATGGAGTAGGGGGTTCTGTATATATATGTACTGTATAGATGGAGTAGGGGTTTCTGTATATACATGTACTGTATACATGGAGTAGGGGGTCCTGTATATATATGTACTGTGTAGATGGAGTAGGGGGCCCTGTATATACATGTACTGTATAGATGGAGTAGGGGGCCCTGTATATACATGTACTGTATAGTTGGCGTAGGGGGTCCTGTATATACATGTACTGTATAGATGGAGTAGGGGGTCCTGTATATACTTGTACTGTATAGATGGAGTAGGGGGTCCTGTATATACATGTACTGTATAGATGGAGTAGGGGGTCCTGTATATACATGTACTGTATGGATGGAGTAGGGGGTCCTGTATATACATGTACTGTATGGATGGAGTAGGGGCCCTGTATATACATGTACTGTATGGATGGAGTAGGGGGTCCTGTATATACATGTACTGTATAGATGGAGTAGGGGGTCCTGTATATACATGTACTGTATGGATGGAGTAGGGGGTCCTGTATATACATGTACTGTATAGATGGAGTAGGGGGTCCTGTATATACATGTACTGTATAGATGGAGTAGGGGGTCCTGTATATACATGTACTGTATGGATGGAGTAGGGGCCCTGTATATACATGCAGGGCCGCCATCAGGAATTCCGGGGCCCCATACAACCAAAGTGTCTGGGCCCCCCACATTAATAAAAAAAAAAAAAATTGTGTGTTCGACCCACGCCTTGCTGGGAGGTATAATTTGGTTCAGATCAATTCTAGAGAACTGGCTCATATACCCCATTTTCCCCAGTGGCTTAAAATGTAACCTCTGTTATACAGTTATAAAATTGTAGAAACTAAATGTGAACAAGGTGCAATTCAAATAGACACTTACTTGTATAGCTGCCTCTTGTGCTCTGTATGCAGTGCATTATATTCACCCTTGCAACGTACAATTTATAGCGTGTCTACAAGCCCAGCGGGGCTCATTATGATGGAGACTAAAACTTATACAAGAGTGGGGTAGGGGTTCCCCTGTATTCAGAATGCTGTTGAGTACTAGGCAATGCCCCGTCTGGGATTATTGAATTTCGAGGGTCTGGGGGGCTGTTTGATTTGTATATGTTCACCAATATCCCCCCCCCCCCCCCGGTATGCTCACTAACATAGAATATGTTGATAAGGCTAATATAATGAGGCTGTTCCATGTTAGTGAGCATATACAAATCACCCCCCCCCCCCCGCCCCCCAGGCAGACTAGTTTAGCTCACCCAAGCCAGTGATAGCGAATACATGGCGGTGAGAACGCTTTCTAGGAGATCCTGTTTGTGCAGCAGAGGTGTCTTTATCCTGCTCTGCATAGACCCTCGTAATTCAATAATCCCAGACGGGGCATTGCCTAGTACTCAACAGCATTCTGAATACAGGGGAACCCCTACCCCACTCTTGTATAAGTTTTAGTCTCCATCATAATGAGCCCCGCTGGGCTTGTAGACACGCTATAAATTGTACGTTGCAAGGGTGAATATAATGCACTGCATACAGAGCACAAGAGGCAGCTATACAAGTAAGTGTCTCTTTGAATTGCACCTTGTTCACCTTTAGGTTCTACAATTTTATAACTGTATAACAGAGGTTACATTTTAAGCCACTGGGGAAAATGGGGTATATGAGCCAGTTCTCTAGAATTGATCTCACACACAGACACCAGCACACATGTATACAGACACCAGCACACATGTATACAGACATACAGACACCAGCACACATGTATACAGACACCAGCACACATGTATACAGACATACAGACACCAGCACACCAGGGCACGATGAAGTTTGAACTTCTGCAACCTGGAGAAATCACCTGATATCACCTGCAGTCCTATGTAACACCACATAACACAGTGGTATCTCTGAGTACAGATAATGTAGTAGATTTCACCTGCAGTCCTATGTAACAGCACAGATAACACAGTGATATCTCAGAGTATAGATCATGTAGTAGATGTCACCTGCAGTCCTATGTAACAGCACAGATAACACAGTGATATCCCTCTGAGTACAGATAATGTAGATGTCACCTGCAGTCCTATGTAACACCACAGATAACACAGTGATATCTCTGAGTACAGATAATGTAGTAGCTGTCACCTGCAGTCCTATGTAACACCACAGATAACACAGCGATATCTCTGAGTACAGATAATGTAGTAGTCACCTGCAGTTCTATGTAACACAACAGATAACACAGTGATATCTCTGAGTACAGATAATGTAGTAGCTGTCACCTCGGGGCGCCCCTACTAAATGATGTTCTACAAAATAAGAAAAGTGTCATACAGTGACTCACAGGTGACGTCTTCTTTGATCTGAGGCGTCACTTTCCCTTTTCCTCTCCATCCGGCCCAGACCTCCATGATGATTCCTTCCAGATACGTTTCATCCCCTTAGAACCTGCGAGACAAACAATTTAGGCTCCGCACATTTCTAGCAACTTCCTTTCCTTTCTCCCCCCTGTAGGCTCCCATAGTAACTGCGCTGTGTGGGATGCCCCCTGTATGTAGGATTCCCTGCTGTGCCCCCATGAGCTAATAATGCCCCTAGAGGTACCCCCATGAGCTAATAATGCCCCCAGAGGTGCCCCCATGAGCTAATAATGCCCCTAGAGGTGCCCCCATGAGCTAATAATGCCCCCAGAGGTGCCCCCATGAGCTAATAATGCCCCTAGAGGTGGCCCCCATGAACTAATAATGCCCCCAGAGGTACCCCCATGCACTAATAATGCCCCCAGAGATGTCCCCATGAACTAATAATGCCCCCAGAGGTGCCCCCATATACTAATAATGCCCCCAGAGGTGCCCCCATATACTAATAATGCCCCCAGAGGTGCCCCCATATACTAATAATGCCCCCAGAGGTGCCCCCATATACTAATAATGCCCCCAGAGGTGCCCCCATATACTAATAATGCCCCCAGAGGTTCCCCCCATGAGCTAATAATGCCCCCAGAGGTGCCCCCATACACTACTAATGCCCCCAGAGGTGCCCCCATACACTACCAATGCCCCCATACACTAATAATGCCCCCAGAGGTGCCCCCCATACACTAATAATGCCCCCAGAGGTGCCCCCATATACTAATACTGCCCCCAGAGGTGCCCCCATATACTAATACTGCCCCCAGAGGTGCCCCCATATACTAATACTGCCCCCAGAGGTGCCCCCATACACTAATAATGCCCCCCGAGGTGCCCCCATACACTAATACTGCCCCCAGAGGTGCCCCCCATACACTAATAATGCCCCCAGAGGAGCCCCTAAAAAAACAAACATCCTACTCACCTAATCCGCGCTGTGGCTGCAGGCAGCAGCTCTCCTCCTCCTCTTCTGGCTCCATCTTGCGAGCCGCAGGGACGGGACTTCCGGCAGGCGTGATGACGTCACATGATCACGCCTGCCGGAGAGGTCACGTCCCGGCCTCCCATAGGCTGCTGGTATGAAGTGCCGGCAGCCTATGGGAGAGAATACAGGAGGAGGACGCTGACAGGTCCTTCTCCTGTATTCTGATCGCTTCAATGTTCCGCCCGCTCAATGTGCGGGCGGAACATCAAAGCGATCAATGCATCCGGAGAAGCTGCGCGGCCGCAGCTTCTCAGGATGCTCAGAAACAGGTGGCAAGGGGGGCCGTGCGGGCCCCCCTAGCGTAGCGGTGGGGGGCGGCGGCCGGCGGGCACGCCGGGCCCCCCCCCCCGTGTCTCTTAGGGTCCGGGCCCCATACGGCAGTACCACTTGTACTGCCCTATCGGCGGCCCTGTATACATGTACTGTATGGATGGAGTAGGGGGTCCTGTATATACATGTACTGTATAGATGGAGTAGGGGGTCCTGTATATACATGTACTGTATGGATGTAGTAGGGGGTCCTGTATATACATGTACTGTATAGATGGAGTAGGGGCCCTGTATATACATGTACTGTATGGATGGAGTAGGGGGTCCTGTATATACATGTACTGTATAGATGGAGTAGGGGCCCTGTGTATACATGTACTGTATAGATGGAGTAGGGGGCCCTGTATATACATGTACTGTATAGATTGAGGAGGGGGCCCTGTATATACATGTACTGTATAGATTGAGTAGGGGGTCTACCAGTTATTACTGTGGATGTTGTGAGGCAGCTTCCCTAGCAACCATTGCTCCCTGTGAAAATGAAAGCAGTAATCCTATTGGTTGCTAAGGCTCCAACTGCCGTGTCTGCTGCAGCTAATTATATCACCTGTGTTTGCAGTGAGGAGATTTTCCCATTCATCTCTATGGGGCGCCTCTCTTTCCCCTCCCCCTCCCCTCCTGTACATCTGGCGGGGACGGGACCTTCGCAATAACCTTCCCGGGCACCCAATGTATCTGTGTGCCAAATTTGGGGTCAAACGGTTCAGGCGTTTGGAAGTCTATAGAGGACAGACAGACAGACAGACAAACAGAAGGACAGAAGGACAGACAGACAGACAGACAGACAGAAGGACAGAAGGACAGACAGACAGACAGACAGACAGACAGACTTTGATTTTTATGATATAGATATGAACCATGTTGTTTCCCTGTATACAGAATACAGGGAAACAACATGGTTCATATCAGGGGCGTTGCTAGGGTCCTAAAACATCCGGGGCCCGGGCCCACTGAGTGTCGTCATAAATGGTTAGCGAAGGAGCCCAGTGCAGAAGTTAGTAACCTCAATGACCGCTCTATTAGCCCTGCTCTATTGCTGCCACTCATAACAACTGTGGCTAAGCAGAAAGAGGCAGCCACCTGGCCTGGGCTCCTGTCAGGGTCACTGTCACCAGTAGCAGTACACCCCAGTGGTGAAAAATTGCCAAGTAAAAGCATTTCTAAGAAGTATGTCCCCTGCTTTTTCCCCTATATAGTAATAATGCATCTGCTGTATCCACCATAGTAATACATTTCCCCCTCTCTGCCTGCAGTAAACCCCCCCCCCACACACACACTACTCCCACCTGACCCATACACACACACTACTCCCACCTGACCCATACACACACACTACCCCACCTGACCCATACACACACACTACCCCACCTGACCCATACACACACACTACCCCACCTGACCCATACACACACACACTACCCCACCTGACCCATACACACACACACTACCTCATCTGGCAGCCATCCTCCACACATACACATTACCTCACCTAGCGGCCACCCCCGCCCCCCATCAAAACCACCCCCTTACTGCTCATATATCGTATACTGTACATGCATACACTTACTGCTCATATATCGTATACTGTACATGCATACACTTACTGCTCATATATCGTATACTGTACATGCATACACTTACTGCTCATATATCATATACTGTACATGCATACACTTACTGCTCATATATCATAAACTGTACATGCATACACTTACTGCTCATATATCGTATACTGTACATGCATACACTTACTGCTCATATATCGTATACTGTACATGCATACACTTACTGCTCATATATCGTATACTGTACATGCATACACTTACTGCTCATATATCGTATACTGTACATGCATACACTTACTGCTCATATATCATATACTGTACATGCATACACTTACTGCTCATATATCATATACTGTACATGCATACACTTACTGCTCATATATCATATACTGTACATGCATACACTTACTGCTCATATATCATATACTGTACATGCATACACTTACTGCTCATATATCGTATACTGTACATGCATACACTTACTGCTCATATATCATATACTGTACATGCATACACTTACTGCTCATATATCATATACTGTACATGCATACACTTACTGCTCATATATCGTATACTGTACATGCATACACTTACTGCTCATATATCGTATACTGTACATGCATACACTTACTGCTCATATATCGTATACTGTACATGCATACACTTACTGCTCATATATCATATACTGTACATGCATACACTTACTGCTCATATATCATATACTGTACATGCATACACTTACTGCTCATATATCATATACTGTACATGCATACACTTACTGCTCATATATCATATACTGTACATGCATACACTTACTGCTCATATATCATATACTGTACATGCATACACTTACTGCTCATATATCATATACTGTACATGCATACACTTACCGTTACTGCTCATATATCATATACTGTACATGCATACACTTACTGCTCATATATCATATACTGTACATGCATACACTTACTGCTCATATATCATATACTGTACATGCATACACTTACTGCTCATATATCATATACTGTACATGCATACACTTACTGCTCATATATCATATACTGTACATGCATACACTTACTGTTACTGCTCATATATCATATACTGTACATGCATACACTTACTGCTCATATATCATATACTGTACATGCATACACTTACTGCTCATATATCATATACTGTACATGCATACACTTACTGCTCATATATCGTATACTGTACATGCATACACTTACTGCTCATATATCGTATACTGTACATGCATACACTTACTGCTCATATATCGTATACTGTACATGCATACACTTACTGCTCATATATCGTATACTGTACATGCATACACTTACTGCTCATATATCGTATACTGTACATGCATACACTTACTGCTCATATATCATATACTGTACATGCATACACTTACTGCTCATATATCATATACTGTACATGCATACACTTACTGCTCATATATCATATACTGTACATGCATACACTTACTGCTCATATATCATATACTGTACATGCATACACTTACTGCTCATATATCGTATACTGTACATGCATACACTTACTGCTCATATATCATATACTGTACATGCATACACTTACTGCTCATATATCGTATACTGTACATGCATACACTTACTGCTTATATATCGTATACTGTACATGCATACACTTACTGCTCATATATCATATACTGTACATGCATACACTTACTGCTCATATATCATATACTGTACATGCATACACTTACTGCTCATATATCATATACTGTACATGCATACACTACTTACTGCTCATATATCATATACTGTACATGCATACACTTACTGCTCATATATCATATACTGTACATGCATACACTTACTGCTCATATATCGTATACTGTACATGCATACACTTACTGCTCATATATAATATACTGTACATGCATACACTTACTGCTCATATATCATATACTGTACATGCATACACTTACTGCTCATATATCATATACTGTACATGCATACACTTACTGCTCATATATCGTATACTGTACATGCATACACTTACTGCTCATATATCGTATACTGTACATGCATTCATACATCCTTTACACGTTTACTACACACACTGTGCACCTTACATACATAAGCACACTTTACACACATACACTTGCACACTGCATAGAGACATCCACAGTTCTCATACACGGACAGGCAGGCAGGCAGGCACACTCACATACACACTTACTTTTTATCAGGTTGTCATCAGCTCCTGTCCAGCCACCCTCTTCCTCACGGCCCCGGCTCTCCTGTGTCCTCCCGCCCCTCCCCCTCCTCCCGATAGCAGAGGACAGCAGGAAACATATTATGTGGAGGGAGCAGGACCCCAGACTACAGCATGAGGCAGCCTACTGGGCCTCTCCAGGAGCAGGGGCCCCGCACTGGCTGTCATCTGACTGGGTAAGGTAAGAGCCCCATCAGATGACAGCTTGCACTCACTGACTGCTGCACATCCTGCTGCGGGGCCAGGACAGTCACATTCAGTGTGCAGTGTGCCCGCACTGTCTGTCATCTGACTGGGTAAGTGTCTGAACCAGGGCCCAGTCAGATAACAGCTTGCACCGGCACACACTGACTCTGACTGCACGGGACAGTCAGAGTCAGTGTGAGTGCACTCACTCACTGACAGTCTATAGGAGATGCAGGGGAAGAAAACATTCGGGGCAGCAGGCATTTTATCCGGGGCAGGAGCCCCGGATAAAACTGCCTAGCGACGCCGCTGGTTCATATATAATATAATAGTCATGTTGTTGCTCCTCTGTCTATATGAGACATGTTGTTTTGCCCTTCTCTATATATATGCCAGATAACAAGCAACAAATATTACCACCGCATACTGACTAACACCACCGCTGCTACTGACTAATCCACTGTACACAGATCACTATCACCTCATCCAGTCATATAGAGGTACCCAGCTCTACACAGGTTCTGTACACCATATACATTACATTGCAGATACATCAAGTGACTCACATGGGACGTCTTCTCTGATCGGAGTTCTTCCCTTTTCATCTTCTTTTCCATTTGCCTTGTGCCGTTATGAGAACTTCTCCGAGCCACGAATCCACAGAATCTGCCAGACAGACATATTAGGCTCCACACTCTGTCACTATCCTCATCTCTCTACACACTGCACATCTATATTGGCCCCTTATAGATAGCTCCCCCTGTATTACCCCCTTATAGATGGCTCCCCCCCGTATTACCCCCTTATAGATGGCTCCCCCCTGTATCCCCCCGTATAGATGGCTCCCCCTGTATTACCCCCTTATAGATGGCTCCCCCTGTATTACCCCCTTATACATGGCTCCCCCCTGAATTACCCCCTTATAGATGGCTCCCCCTGTATTACCCCCTTATAGATGGCTCCCCCCTGTATTACCCCCTTATAGATGGCTCCCCCCTGTATCCCCCCCCTGTATAGATGGCTCCCCCCTGTATCCCCCCCGTATAGATGGCTCCCCCGCATTCCCCCCTTATAGATGGCTCCCCCCTGTATCCCCCCCTATAGATGGCTCCCCCATATTCCCCCTTATAGATGGCTCCCCCCTGTATCCCCCTCCCTCGTATAGATGGCTCCCCCCTGTATCCCCCCTATATATGGCTCCCCCCTGTATCCCCCCTATAGATGGCTCCCCCTGTATCCCCCCTATAGATGGCTCCCCCCTGTATCCCCCCCTATAGATGGCTCCCCCTTGTATCCCCCCCTATAGATGGCTCCCCCTGTATCCCCCTATAGATGGCTCCCCCCTGTATCCCCCCCTATAGATGGCTCCCCCCTGTATCCCCCCTTATAGATGGCTCCCCCGTATTCCCCCCTTATAGATGGCTCCCCCTGTATCCCACCTTTAGATGGCTCCCCCTGTATCCCCCCTATAGATGCCCCCCCCTTTATCCCCCCCTATAGATGGCTCCCCCCCTGTATCCCCCCCTTATAGATGTATCCCCCCCTTATAGATGGCTCCCCCCTGTATCCCCCCCCTCTCGTATAGATGGCTCCCCCCTGTACAGTATCCCCCCTTATAGATGGCTCACCTCCCCTGTATTCCCCCCTTATAGTTTGCCCCGTGCACAGCAGATAAAAAAAACAAACACCCAACTCACCTACCAGCGCTCCCCCGTCGCTGCTTCCTCTCCTCTTCTGCCCCCGGCTGATGCGTCACTCCCTGGGGGATTCTCCGGGAGCGCACACATCCGGAAGCTCAGTGTGCGCCCAGACGGGACTTCCGGTACAGGAAACCCCAGCGACGCGCACTGAGGTTCCTGATGCGTGCGCTCCCGGAGAATCTCCCGGGGAGCGACGCATCAGCCGGGGCCGGATTTCCTCTTGCGACCGCAAGCAAGAAAGTGCTTGCGGTCGCAAGAGAAGGGGAAGGGGGGGCGCGCAGGGCCGTCTTACCCATTGGGCATGGGAGGCGGCTGCCCGGGGACCCTTGCGCAGGGCAGGGGCCCCCTAGGACGCAAGGGCCCCCGGGCAGCCGCCTACCATGCCCAATGGGTAAGACGGCCCTGAGGGATGCTAGATTTTTAAGCATGTAATTTTCATGTGGAGGATACTGGTTGGAGGGTTGATTTTATCATGGTCTCCTTCCTTGTAGTTAGGTTTTATCGCTGTATACGGGTGCTAGCACACACGACCGATGCACAGCAGATCTGCAGCAGAAAATTCACTGTGATACGGTATGTGTGCAGCTACCCTACAGCCTTTCTTGTTTTTTTGTGTGTTTTTAATAAAATAAAATTAATATTTTTGTACAATTATTGGATGTGCTGCATACCTCCCAACTTTTGCGCAGAGGAAAGAGGGACAGTCACGGCAATGTGCCACGCCCCCCATAGCCACGCCCCTCATAACCGCAACACCTATTACCATTACATAAGAAACAAATAATATCACCAGATCTTCACCACATAGTGACTTATACCCCCCTTATATCATTACTACATAACATCCACTATACACAGAGCAGTACTCTCCCTCAGCAGTGACCATATAGCGGTAGATGAGGCTGTACACCTGCAGACCTAATTGGTTGATTGTATTGCAGGTATTCGGTGACTCACAGTATGTCCCTTAGTATGCCCCTATGTTGTATGCGTCTTAGTATCCTCTTAGTACCCCCTCAGTATGCCCTTTAGTACCCCCCTTTTTACCTTCTTAGTACCCCCTCAGTATGCCCTTTAGTACCCTCTTAGTACCTTCTTATTGCCCCCTTAGTATGCCCCTTAGTACCTTCTTATTGCCCCCTTAGTACTTTCTTATTGCCCTCTTAGTATGCCCCTTAGCTCCTTAGTACCCCCTTAGTATGCCCCTTAGTATATCCCTTAGTACCTTTTTAGTACCCCCTTAGTATGCCCTTTAGTACCCCCTTATTATGCCTCTCTCAATCTCGTGGAGCTTCTGGTGCAGGCTTGCATAGTTGCCAACAGTATGACCCGGTAAGCCCCGCCCCTGTTGTGGTAAGCCCCGGCACCAGGACACCACTGAGGCTGGCAGGATGAGTAACGTCACCCATTATAATCCTTGATAAATAAAAGAAATCTTTTGATATATTACAGGCAGGGCTGTGGAGTCAGTAAGCCGCAACTCCGACTCCGACTGCTGAATTTTATCAGGGCCGACTCCAACTCCGACTCCGACTCCTGAATTTTATCAGGACCGACTCCGACTCCTGCTCCTTCATAAATGGCCAGTCATATACCAGGGGAGTTATTTATCACACTGGCTCAGCAGCTTCTCCCTAATGTCCTACATGATCCTGGGGCAACTTCTGAAACATACAAAGGAAGCTTCTCCTGTGTGTGCAGTGGATGCAGCCAGTCTCCAGCCTCCATGTCCTGAACAACTCAGAACTAGACTAGATGGAGCTGGTGGTCTTTTCCTGCTGACAGTCTTCTATGTTTCTAACTAAATATTTACCATACTTAAAGAAACACTGCTAACAATGCCAGATCCCTGTGAAATAGAGGTCAGCCATAGTGATATACAGGGGGTCACACATAGTGATATAGAAGGTCACTGTGGGGGCATGCAATAGCACGCACACACACACACACACAGCCTGCTGCAGCCATAGCATACACACACACCCACACAGCCATAGCACACACACACACACACACACACACACACACAGCCTGCTGCAGCCATAGCACACATACACACAGCCTGCTGCAGCCATAGTGCACACACACACACACGGCTTGCTGCAGCCATAGCACACACACATAGCTTGCTGTAGTCATAGCACATATACACACAGCCTACTGCAGCCATAGCACACACACAGCCTGCTGCAGCCATAGCATGCGCACACACACACACACACACACACACACACACACAGCTGCAGCCATAGAACACTGAAGAAAAACACACACTCTTCTCCCAGAGAGAAAACACCACACTGAGGACAGAGGTTACACCTGCACTACTTATGTCTTCTCCTCCTCCTCCTCCTCTATATTACACAGGATATCTTCATATTACACTGCTGCTCATATACAGTCATCCAGCATCCAGAAAAAGAACAGCACAGATCTCCCCCCACACAATGGACTCTTCCAGCTCAGAAACAAACTGCCAAATAGTGACCGACAACTTTTCCATGACCACTCTTATGTAATAGGGCCAGTGTCCTATTAGAATGTTGCTCATAATATATATTCATGAGCAAAACTTGTAAAATTCATATCAAAATTCAATTTGACATTTTTTAAAGAATTTTTTAAAGCTGGAGTCAGTACATTTTTTTCTCGACTCCAACTCCGACTCCAGCCAAAACTAGCTCCAACTCCGACTCCACAACTCCGACTCCACAGCCCTGGTTACAGGAACATGAAGAAAAAGAGAATGGTGTTCACATCTAATACAACTATTTTCACTACGCTGGTGCTCGCTGCCATGGCTGAAATACAAAACACCATAAGTACACTGCAAATGCAAAGATATATGCATAATATAGATATTGTAAATTGCAATATGGCTATAGAAAAAAATGTGATTCTTAGCATACCAATTGATCAAATAGTGTATCATCCCACTATGATAGGGTGACCTCAGAAAGGGACTGACTCTACACTACAGCTATGCCTCATCTGGGGTAATAGTAAAGGCCCTATTCCACGGAACGATTATTGTCCATATTCGGCCCACCATCGCTCCGTGGAATTGGAGTGGTGGCAGCAGACTGCCACTATCTTCTATGGGTTGCCCGGACCATCTAGTGATCACCCGGGCAGCCCCCCCGCAGCTCCCTGCGACACCTCCCCCCGGACTCACCCGCTCACTGACGACGCGTTAACAGCAGTGGCAGTGAGCGGGGAACAAGGAGCAAATGCTCTTTTTGCCTTCTGACTTCTCTACACAGGTGTAAAAGGTAAATTTAGCAGTTTTCATACATTATTTTATATCATACGTCATGCTGCGTGTTCAATTAAAAAGTGAACTTTTATCAACTGCCCCCTCCGCGAGGTCATAGGCACATAGGCCCCGCCCCTCTCCAACCATTGGAACAGGCTGGCCTAAAGGTCTAGGCCCCACCCCCTCTAAGTCGGGGTCTATGTGCCCATGACGTCACGGAGAGGGCGGGGTTAACGGTGGCAATGTGGACGGGTCTAAGTGGCGATATTGCCATTAAGCCCCACCCACTTAGCACAATCTGCAGTTGATAAAAGATCACTTTTTAATTAAACATGCACCGTGACGTATGATATAAAATAAGTTATGAAAACTGCTAAAGTCAGAATGCAAAAAGGGGGTGACAGTGTCACTTTAAGCATACACATTCTGGGCATGTAGATTAAATCAGTCATAGGGGATGGGTGGAGTGCATGATCCAAGATGAAGGCAGCAACTCTGCCCACATATAATGTGTAGGCTTACTATCAGTCCAGATGAGGCATAGTGTAGAGTAGTGATGTCATGATAGCAGAATTTTGAGTTCGATACCAATACCAATTTTTTTTTTCAATGCTTAATACCAATTCGATACTAAATAAATTATATATATCCCCACAAGAATAGAAATGCACCACCCAACCCCACCCCGACTGTCAGGTCAGTATGGACCAATCTATGTTCCTTTCATTTTATTACTTTAAAAATAAAGTTTACAATATTTAAAATAAGTGTGCTTTAAAAAATTGCCCTATTCTCTATGCCCTATATCTCTCAGCCTACATAGAAGATAGAAACATAGAAGATTGTTGGCAGAAAAAGACCACTGGGTCCATCTAGTCTGCCCTTTTAGTATTTTCTTTCTTATTATCTTAGGATAGATATATGTCTATCCCATGCGTGTTTAAATTCTGTTATTGTAGATTTACCAACCACCTCTGCTGGAAGTTTGTTCCAGGTATCTACTACTCTTTCAGTAAAATAATATTTTCTCACATTGCTTCTGATCTTTCCCCCAACTAACCTCTCACTGTGTCCTCCTGTTCTTGAGTTTTTTACTAAAAACACTTCCCTCCTGAACCTTATTTAGTCCTTTAACATACTTAAAGGTTTCAATCATGGCCCCCCTTTCCCTTCTTTCATTCAGGCTATACAGATTCAAATCTTTAAGTCTTTCCTGATATGGTTTATGCCTTACACCCTCCACCATTTTTGTAGCCCATCTTTGGACCCGTTCAATTTTATCAATGTCCTTTTTTAGATGAGGTCTCCAGAACTGGGCACAGTATTCCAGATGTGGCCTCACCAGAGCGGGATCACAATCTCTCTCTTCCTACTGGTTATACCTCTAGCTATACACCCCAGCATACGATTTGCTTTCCCCACCGCCTGGTTGCACTGGTGACTCATTTTAAGGCTGTTTGATATCACTACCCCTAAATCCTTCTCTTCTGAAGTCTTTTCCAACACAGTACTGCCAATGTGATACTCGGATAGAGGATTCCTCCTCCCCAAGTGCATTATTTTACATTTGGAAACGTTGAACTTCAATTTCCACTGTTTGGACCACTTATCTAGCAAAGCTTAATTGTTTTCCATATTACTGACACCTCCAGGAATATCAACCCTATTGCACATTTTTGTGTCGTCAGCAGACAAACTTTACCTACCAACCCTTCTCCTATGTCACTTACAAACACATTAAAAAGAATAGGACCCAGAACAGACCCTTGTGGCACACCACTTGTAACCAGTCTCTGCTCGGAATATACACCATTAACAACAACCCTCTGATATCTATCCTTCAGCCAACCACAAATCCACTGAACTATCCAGGGATTAAGTCAAATTTTCTCCAACTTCTCTCTCAGCTCTTTATGGGGAACTGTATCAAAAGCTTTGCTGAAGTCCAGATAGGCGATATCCACAGCACCACCTTCATCCAGTACTTTTGTGGCATAATCAAAGAAATCAATGAGATTAGTCTGACATAATTGGCCCTCAGTAAAGCCATGCTGGTTTGGATCCATCAAATTGTTGATTCTTAGGTGATCCATTATCTTCTTTTTTAGAAGAGTTTCCATCATTTTCACTACTACAGATGTCAGGCTCACTGGCCTGTAGTTACTGGGCTCTTCTCTATTCCCCTTCTTGTGGATTGGTATAACATTGGCTGTTCTCCAATCATCGGGGACATCTCCTGTTAGCAGGGATTGGTTACACAGATCTGTTTGCCTGTGGGTGATGTGGCATTTTTTGCGCCGTGATCTGTAGTTTTATTTAGTACAATGTTTTTATGTGGTACTGAATTTGGTGGTTTCTGTGCTTCCACTGTTTACCGTGCATGATCAGGAAGGTGATCATTTTATAGTATGGACAATAACACTTCACTGTCAGGGACAATGGGGGTTGTAGGCATGCAACACACACCAGCTATCAGGAGGACGATGGGGGTTGTAGTCATGTAACACTTCAGCTATCAAGGGGTGATGGGGGTTGTAGTCATGTAACACACCAGCTATCAAGGTATGATGGGATTGTAGTCATGTAACACACACTTCATCTTTTGAGGGATGATGGGGGTTGTAGTCACGTAACACCTCAGCTATCATGGGGGTGATGGGGGTTGTAGTCATGTAACACTTCAGCTATCAGGGGGTGATGGGGTTTTTAGTCATTTTACACACCAGCTATCAGGGTATGATGGGATTGTAGTCATGTTAAACACACTTGAGCTATTAGGGGGATGATGGGGGTTGTAGTCATATAACATGCCAGTTATCAGGGGATGATGGGGGTTGTAGTCATGTAACACTTCAGCTATCAGGGGGTGATGGGGGTTGTAGTTATGTAACACACCAGCTATCAGGGTATGATGGGATTGCAATCATGTAACACACACTTCAGCTATCGGGGGAAGATGGGGTTGTAGTCATGTAACACACCAGCTATCAGGGGATGATGGGGATTATAGTCATGTAACACTCTAGCTATCAGGGGGTTATGGGGGTTGTAGTCATGTAACACGTCAGCTATCATTGGGATGATGGGAGTTGTAGTCATGTAACACACACCAGCTATCAAGGTATGATGCGATTGTAGTCATGTAACACACACTTCTGCTATCAGGGGGATGATGGGGGTTGTAGTCTAGAAACACTTCAGCTATCATTGGGATGATAATAGTTGTAGTCATGTAACACACACCAGCTCAGCTATCAGGAGGATGATGGGGGTTGTAGTCATGTAACACTTCAGCAATCAGGATGATGGGGTTTGTAGTCATGTAACACAGCAGCTATCAGGGGGATGATGGGGATTGTAGTCATGTAACACCAGCTATCAGGGGCATGAGGGGGGGTTGTAGTCATGTAACACACACCAGCTATCGGGGATGATGGGGGTTGTAGTCATGTAACACACCAGATATCAGGGGAATTGGGGTTGTAGTTTCAGTATTCTATTCTGACAGCTGACCCAGCAGGGTGACCTGGATTTGGGCGGCAGAGTAATCTGCAGGCCACAACCCCCCCCTTTGCAGTCAGAGCTGACCCCTGTTCACCCCCACATTGCTGTGTCCTGACAGCTCCGGCCTGCTGACCCCACCTCACAGTCCTTCTGCCGCCCTCACCTCACCTCACAGTGCAGCCAGATGTAGTGGCCGCATCTCCTCCTAGCCTCCTCCGACCTCCAGCCCTCTCCTCCATTCTCCTCTGCCAGACCGCGGCGCCGCTGTCCCTCTGCAGCCGCCGACCCTGCTTTTCCCTTTTCAAGTCCCTTCTGCTGTGTACTCTATGATAGGCCGTGCGGCTGCACGGCTTATCATAAAGTATCGAATACCAGGGAATTCTGGTATTAAACCGAAAATATGCCCCAAAAATTTATAGTAGAATCGATTTTTCGGTACATCATGCATCCCTAATGTAAAGTCCATCCCTTTCTAAGGGTTACCTTATTGTGGTGGGATGATACACACTACTGGATTACATGATATGCTAAGAACCTAATTTTTTTCTAAAGCAGTATTGCAATGTAAACTATCTATATTTTGCATATATCTCAGAATTCTCAGTATGCTGTTGTACATATTTGTGTTTAAGCCACAGGGACATGGTAATGGTTTCAATTAGTGAGGGTCTCAGAGCTGGGGACCCTATCGATCCTACTCTTCTGAGCCCTGCTATGTAGTTCATATCCACATGTGGGATATTTTTGTGCTTGAGAGAAATTGCATAACAAGTGGTGAGATGCTTTTTCCCCCTTAACCCTATGTGAAAATGAAAAATAGGGGCTAAAGAAAAAAATTATAGGAGAAAACATCATTTTTAATTTTCATGAACCAATTTTATGAAACACCTTTACGGTCAAAATGCTCACTATACGTCTTGATAAATTCCTTGATGGTGTTGTTTCCACAATGGGCTAACTTGTTGGAGTTTTCCACTATCCAGGTACTGCAGGGGTTCTGCATAACTGACATGGTGTCCAAACATCATCGATAATATAATGGCGGCACCAAAAGGAGTTAGGCACTGCTTTCTTTCTGAGGACTGTGTTTGAGTCACGTAGTCCACTAGAGCCACATTTGGAAAACTTCTACAAACTGCAAAACCAGGGTTACAGATATTTACTTTTGTTTCTGCAAAACCTGTTGTGTTACTGAAAAAAAGGGATCTTCATGGAAAGTTTTCCAAAAAAATAAGATTTTTTATCTTCAGTTTACATTAATTCCTGTAAAACACCTAACAAAGCTTGCATGTGCCATTGAGTGGTACAATTATTTCTGTCATTTATGGAAAGGTTTCTATTAAATAGACCCCTTGAAATCCCTTCAGAACTCAACTGGTCCCTAAAAAAACCTGAATTTTGAAATTTTAGGAAAAATTTGCTAATCTGTGACTAAAATTATAAGCCTTTTAAAAAAATAAAAGGATGCTAAAAATGCTACCAACATTGCGTAGACATATAGTAAATGTTAAATAGTACCCTAGGTGACATGCCTATCTGTCCTACAGCAGAAAAATCTAAATGTTTAACACATTTTGCATTTTTTAAATAAATGAACACATAGCAAAATATTCAAATCCTACAACCAGCATGAATGTACAATGTTTCATGGAAAGAAAATATCACCTGGATAGGTAAAAAGTCACCTGGATAGGTAACTGCGTTATAAAGTTATTTTCACATAAAGAGACTCGTCAAATTAGAAAAAAATAATACTGAGTCTTAAGTACCTGTCAGTAAAAAAAAAACAAAAAAACTTTTGACATCTGATGTCAGATGAACAAACGGAGAACTATAAAGTACCACAGAAGAAGCCAATATGGAGCTCAGAAGCTCCGAGTGGCTCCATGGCAGTTCCTAATAGACAGTAAGAACTAGATTGACCCTCCCTTCTTGGCAGGCAATGGAATCCAAAGCTCAAGTACTCTCCTTTGCCACCAGGGAAAGGAACTAGTAAGTAGGAGCTGCATCATTCCATCTTAGGATTGGGTGGTAGAATAAAAGAGAAATTGCTCTTAGGTATGGATGCAAGTGCTCTTGTGCACGTTTTTATTAGGCAACTAGTGAAATCACAGACAAAAGTTCCGACGTTTCGGTGGTGACACCTTTATCTAGGAGTCTATGAATATGAGAAAAATCTCGAGGGGCAGCCTGGCGGAACGGGAGTACGTGTACCATAGTACGCATGCGCCAGTGTGTCTCAGCTCTCACACAGCACCCGCGCCCCGCCCACCCTGCTGTTCCCGAGCGCACACCTACATTCACAGTGCACATGCGCGGACCCTATTTAGACGCCGGCACGCTCCTCCATATGCTTCATCATTGTGCGACCTAGCCTTGCTGGATTCCATGTGCCGCACGCTCCTGCCCTGGGTAAATATCTGCTCTTCCTCCCCTTACACCCTTACTGATCTAGATGCTCACCGCTTCTCTCTCCATTGTAACTGACCTGCCTGGAGCTTTGATTCCTCCGATCCACTGCGGGTTTCCTGCCCCATCCGGACCTCCACCAGCATCAGGGTAATTACATCACACCGCTTACTCTCCTACACTTATACCTCCCCACATGCCATCCCATCTGACCTCTGCTCCCCCTTCATTTACAGCAGATCTAGACTGCCCGGCTGCTCTATTTTTGCTGCATCCATCTACACAGGTATTATACCAGCCCTGCTCTTCCCCCTATACTCTATTTCATTATCTTGCTTTGCCCTTTCCTATACCCTCTAGCACTTATGCTGCATGCATCTCATTTTAACCTTGCCCTACTACTGTATGTTATCATTGTACAATGTATATCTAGGTATATATGTGCGTTATACTAACTTGTACTAACACTTGTGTGCTTTTCCATTTCTTAGCCATGAAATGTCCTCCATCTTCTCGTCAGCATTTTTCATCGGTCCCAACCCAGCAACTGTTGTTTTCACACATATACCTGTTACCTGTTTATTACTTTACGATGTATTTATGCATGATATACTCCTTGAGATATGTTCTCATCTCCCCCCCCTCCCCGTAACCCACCCGTGCTCATTGAGTAGTTCCCATGTATATAAACCATATCTCAATATGATTTTTCTCATATTCATAGACTCCTAGATAAAGGTGTCACCACCGAAACGTCGGAACTTTTGTCTGTGATTTCACTTGTTGCCTAATAAAAATGAGCACAAGAGCACTTGCATCCATACCTAAGAGCAATTTCTCTTTGATTACTGACTGACTATAGTGTTACTCCTTACGCCAACACTAGTGGCAGAATAAAGTCATCATTTACCATTTAGAGTTTTCAAAATGCAAATATAAAAGAGAAAGAGAGAGGAAACAACTAGTTTTATACTGCAGTGATGAAATACCCTAACTATGACCACCTTAACAAACTCATCGTTATTGCTTCTCTAGGTGAACTTTTTGATGCATGGCAAGATTTGCCCTTTGTGTAAAATTTTCCCCACATTCTGAACAGGAAAATCTCTTCTCTCCAGTATGGACTCTTCTATGTCTATTAAGATCTGATTTGTGAGTGAAGCACTTTCTGCACTCAATACAACGATGAGGCTTTTCTCCTGCATGGATTCGTTGGTGGTCAACAAGATAGGACTTATAAGCAAAACATTTACCACACACGGTGCATGAATATGGCTTCTCCCCTGTGTGAACCCTACGGTGATTGATAAGAATAGATTTATGCGCAAAGCACTTGCCACAGTCAAAACAGAGAAAAGGTCTCTCGCCTGTGTGGATTCTCTTGTGATAAACAAGAGCAGATTTCTGGGTAAAACATTTCCCACACTCAGCACATAGAAATGGCCTTTCACCTGTGTGAACTCTGGAGTGCCTGATAAGATCAGCATTCTGGGTGAAGGTTTTGCAGCATACAGAACACTCAAAGGTTTTAGAATTTCTTCTACCTGCACTGGGTTTAAGAACATTTTTCATATTTTTCGAACATTTCATATAATTAGAGGATTTAGCTGTCAGATCCGTACAGTGATGGACTTGGTGCATAACTGGAGAGATGGGGTGTTGAAGGGAATCTGTTACAATATTGTCTTCTATTTTACAGCTTTGAGGTAAATAAAGACTTGTGTCCCATGCATCTGTGCTGCTGTAGTGTCCATCCTTATTGATATAAATAGGAGTCTCTTCCTCCTTACATAAGTGATCATTGTTCATATACATCTCCTCTTCTTGTCTTCTCACCTCAACTGTAATATTAGCCATACCTTCATCCTGTGAAATCAACAGTACAAATAAAAAAAGTATTTTTTTACAAATGAAACACTAACAGTATAAGGCTGGGTTCACACTACGTATATTTCAGTCAGTATTGTGGTCCTCATATTGCAACCAAAACCAGGAGTGGATTAAAAACACAGAAAGGCTCTGTCCACACAATGTTGAAATTGAGTGGATGGCCGCCATATAACAGTAAATAACGGCCATTATTTCAATATAACAGCCGTTGTTATAAAATAACAGCAAATATTTGCCATTAAATGGCGGCCATCCACTCAATTTCAACATTGTGTGAACAGATCCTTTCTGTGTTTTTAATCCACTTCTGGTTTTGGTTGCAATATGAGGACCACAATACTGACTGAAATATACGTAGTGCTGTGTTCACACTATGTATATTTCAGTCAGTATATGTATATTTCAGTCAGTATATTTCAGTCAGTATTGCAACCAAAACCAGGAGTGGATTAAAAACACAGAAAGGCTCTGTTCACACAATGTTGAAATTGAGAGGATGGCCGCCATTTAATGGCAAATATTTGCTGTTATTTTAGAACAACGGCTGTTATATTGAAATAATGGCAGTTATTTACTGTTATATGGCGGCCATCCACTCAATTTCAATATTGTGTGAACAGATCCTTTCTGTGTTTTTAATCCACTCCTGGTTTTGGTTGCAATACTGACTAAAATATACGTAGTGTGAACGCAGCCTAAAGGCTGGGTTCACACTACGTATATTTCAGTCAGTATATGTATATTTCAGTCAGTATTGCAATCAAAACAAGGAGTGGATTAAAAACACAGAAAGGATCTGTTCACACAATGTTGAAATTGAGTGGATGGCCGCCATTTAATGGCAAATATTTGCTATTATTTTAGAACAACGACTGTTATATTGAAATAATGGCCGTTATTTACTGTTATATGGCGGCCATCCACTCAATTTCAACATTGTGTGGACAGAGCCATTTTGTGTTTTTAATCCACTCCTGGTTTTGGTTGCAATACTGACTGAAATATACGTAGTGTGAACATGTGCGTTTACACAGACAGATTTATCTGACAGATTTTGGAAGCCAAAGCCAGGAATGGATTTGTCTAGAGGAGAAATCTCAGTCTTTCCTTTATGACCCCTTCTCTGTTTATAGTCTGTTCCTGGTTTTGGCTTCAAAAATCTGTCAGATAAATCTCTCTGTGTAAATGCACCATTACACTTTATATAGAATACATGAATACCTCCATTCCTTTCCTTATATCCTCTGAACAATCCTGGGAATTTAGAGGGCTGAGCCATTCGTGTGCTGGAGATTTTTCATTGGATCCATCTGAAATATACACACAGTGATTGAATACATTGTTTTACTGTAATTATGGGGTGAAATGATGGGTGTCTCTATGTGACCCAAAAACACAAATAATGAAAATTTTCCTCTACCTAATGGGTCTGGCTCTTCACTGTCCATCATGATGTCCTGGTACAGATCCTTATGTGCTTCTATATACTCCCACTCCTCCATGGAGAAATACACAGTGACATCCTGACACCTTACAGGAACCTGACAAACATGTTATAGTCAGTCATTATCAAGATACAGTACCTCCTTTGTGTTCCTGTAGAATGCCTTCCCTGCAGCGCTCACCTCACCAGTCAGCAGCTCAATGATCTTGTTGGTGAGTTCTAGGACCTTCTGCTCATTGTCTATGATGGGGCTCTGAGTCCCGCTGCATCTTTTCAAGGAACTGTTTTGTTCACTGGATGTCTTCTTCACTGTTGTGTGATCCTAGGTATTAAAGAAGAAGTCCCATGAAATGAAAAAAATAAATAAATAAATAAAAAATCAGAAAGGCAGGGGGTTGTGGGAACATAATAAACTAGGCTTACCTGTCCCTGTGCCGCTGCTCCGGGATCCCATTGACAGCCGATGGACTTCTGCAGCTCTTCCAGCAGCAACATCATGTACCCAGGTGATCGACTGCCCGCCTAGCCAATAAGTGACTGGGGCGGGACAGCACTGTCTGGCTGGTCGGGTAATCACCGAGCAGGGCCGTGATGTTGCAGGTGGAGGAGCCGGGTATATGACGTACCCGGATTTCAGCTGAGAATGACAGCTGGTGGCCATCAGTAAGATCCAGGAGCGGCGTAACTGTGGCCCGGGGACTGGTCCATATACATTTTTCATTTCCCACACCCCCCTGCCTACCTGGGACTGCTCTTTTAGAACAGAATTATATTTAACAAAAAAGGCAGTCATCATAAAATTCTAAAATTTAACTCATCTGTTCTTAAAGGGACACTACCATCAAATATTTTTTATATTTTCAGCATACTGTATGTGACAATATTTATTTTTTCATAAATTATTTTGGCAATTAGTTTTTTATAATAACATTTTAAAGTTCCTACATGAAGACCCCTTCGTGCTCTGTGTTCCTCACTTCCTCTTTGTGAGCTGTGTTCAGCGCAGCAGAGATATCTGCTTAACAGCCTCAGTGTCAGACCATAGAGAGGAGGGGGAGGTGAAGGCTCTGATATGGCACCACTCCCCACTATTAACATTCACAGATCCCCCACCTACCAGACAGTATAATAGCCAGGAGAAGGAAGCAGGAATGATCACTGAGGTTAGGCTGCTGTACCTAGTGCTACCCCATAACTTCTCACAATTATTGTCATTATTATTATACCTTGCAGATAACATCCTCCCTTTACAACAGCAGTAAAGTAACAATAGTTTCCCCTGCTATTGTGTTTAATTTTTAATTGCACAAAATTGTTGAAATAAAAATAAAAAGTACTGCCAAAAATTCTAAAACAATATAGAGTTTTCCATAAATGGAGTAAAAAAAAAAAAAAATACCCTTGATGGAAGTGTCCCTCCAAAGTGACTGTACCACCAGGCCCAGGCAGAAGCACTGGAGGCGGGCCGACCCACCCTTAGTGGGAGGAAACTCCAGCCCCTCTATGACGTGACTCCATTAGAATCAATGGAGGCCTATCATAGAGGGGCGGGGGTTTCCTCCCACTAAGGGTGTGTCAGCCCGCCACAAGGGCTTCTGCCTGGGCCTGGTGGTACAGTCACTTTAAGCTTATTATTAAAGGGGTTATCCAGTGCTACAAAAGCTTGGCCACTTTCTTCCAGAGACAGTCCCACTCTTGTCTCCAGCTTGGGCGGGGTTTTGCTGCTCAGTTCCATTGAAGTGAATGGAGCTTAATTGCAAACGGCACCTGAACTGGAGACAACAGCGGTGCTGTCTCTGAAAGAAAGTGGCCATGTTTTTGTAGCACTGGATAACCCCTTTAAGAAAGATGATCATCCTGTTAAATTTCTATAATCCCTCACCTCTCCAGTCAGTAAGCAGATGATATCTAGCGCGATGTTTAATATTTTCTGTGTCACGTTCCATCCATCATTCTCCATCATGACTAACCGGGTCTGACCTCTGCAAACCACAATATACACCATATAAGCACAATTAAGGGAGTATGCCAGCCCTTATGTAAAAAAATGTCTGCTGCCAGGATGGGGGAAATAGAAAAAACACATTTTACTCAGTTGTACCTCTGTTCTTACAATCTGTTCTGGAAGGCTGGTTGAGTAACAAGCAGTTTTTCCTATAAGAAGTAATGTTCATTTGTTTCATTGATCCACATTCACCAATAGCTACTACTGTACTTTTTAATCACCAAAATGCAGTACTATACTAGACATTTATAACTTAATAATACACACAGGGGCCCCCATACCCTATTCTTTATAGTGCAGGCGTATTACACCAGCAGAAGGAGCCAGGAAGAACAAACAATAAGGCATAGGCGGAGGACAAGAGGAGAAGGCCAGCCAGGTACCATACAAGATAAAACATAAAGTCGTGCACCCACACAATGACAGCAGAAGCACCTGCTCTTCTCTAGCCCCGGCTCCCCAAAGCTTACTGTCTGACGGGACCAGATGCTGCTGAATTGTAAACCATGTAAAAACATAGCTAGTTAAATATATATATATATATTTTTTTTTTCTAAAAACTGTGGCTTTTTGGCAGCCAACTAGCCTACGATTGATAATTATTGGCTCTACTTTGGTTCGGAGTTAAGGCGGCTGTCCTCAAGCAGTATGTGGTATTACAATTTAGCTTCATTCACTTTAAAGGAACTTAGCTGCAAAATCCACAAACTAAGCACAAGAGTGAAGCTGTGACTGGAAGAAAGTAGCTGTGTTTTTGTAAGGACTTTTTAAACATAACTTGTGCCACTATACAGTAATTTTTATGCCAGCAATGTTGTATGGTCTACTGTGTGGTCCCTGCTATCAGGGCTTTTCTCTTGGTTACTATGTGGGCTATTCTGCGGGCACAGCTCTTGGCTACTTGGTGGGCTCTGCTTTGACACTGGTGTGTAAGCGCTGAAGCATGGTCTACTGGGTGACCACTACTATACAATCTAGTGTGTGGGATCTGCCAATGGATTGACTGTAACAGCAATGATACAAGTCTGTTATGTGGGCACTGTCATTGTACCTACTGTGTGGGCACTGTGGTTGTACCCAATGTGTGGAAACTGTGGTTGTACCTACTGTGCAGGGACTGTGGTTGTACCAACTGTGTGGGCACTGTGGTTGTACCCACTAGGTGGGCACTGTGGTTGTACCCACTGGGTGAGCACTGTGGTTGTACCCACTGGGTGAGCACTGTGGTTGTACCTACTGGGTGGGCACTGTGGTTGTACCCACTGGGTGGGCACTGTGGTAGTACCCAATGTTGTGGGCACTGTGGTTGTACCCACTGGGTGGTCACTGTGGTTGTACCCACTGGGTGGTCACTGTGGTTGTACCTACTAGGTGGGCACTGTGGTTGTACCGACTGGGTGGGCACTGTAGTAGTACCCAATGTGTGGGCACTGTGGTTGTACCAACTGTGTGGGCACTGTGGTTGTACCCACTGGGTGGGCACTGTGGTTGTACCTACTGTGTGGGCACTGTGGTTGTACCCAATGTGTGGGCACTGTGGTTGTACCTACTGTGCAGGGACTGGTTGTACCAACTGTGTGGGCACTGTGGTTGTACCCACTGGGTGGGCACTGTGGTTGTACCCACTGGGTGGGCACTGTGGTTGTACCCAATGTGTGGGCACTGTGGTTGTGCCAACTTTGTGGGCACTGTGGTTGTACCCAATGTGTGGGCACTGTGGTTGTACCTACTGTGTGGGCACTGTGGTTGTACCAACTGGGTGGGCACTGTGGTTGTACCCACTGGATGGGCACTGTTGTCGTACCTACTGGGTGGGAACTGGGGCCGTACCTACTGGGTGGGTACTGTGGTTGTACCCACTAGGTGGGCACTGTGGGTGTACCCACTAGGTGGGCACTGTGGCTGTACCCACTAGGTGAGCACTGTGGTTGTACCCACTAGGTGGGCACTGTGGTTGTACCCACTAGGTGGGCACTGTGGTTGTACCCACTAGGTAGGCACTGTGGTTGTACCTACTGGGTGGGCACTGTGGCTGTACCCACTAGGTGGGCTTTATGGTTGTACCCACTTGGTGGGCACTGTGGTTGTACCTACTGGGTGGGCACTGTGGTTGTACCCACTAGGTGGGCACTGTGGATGTACCCACTAGGTGAGCACTGTGGTTGTACCCACTTGGTGGGCACTGTGGTTGTACCCACTAGGTGGGCACTGTGGTTGTACCTACTGGGTGGGCACTGCGGCTGTACCCACTAGGTGGGCTTTGTGGTTGTACCCACTTGGTGGGCACTGTGGTTGTACCTACTGGGTGGGCACTGTGGTTGTACCCACTAGGTGGGCACTGTGGATGTACCCACTAGGTGAGCACTGTGGTTGTACCCACTAGGTGGGCACTGTGGTTGTACCCACTAGGTGGGCACTGTGGTTGTACCTACTGGGTGGGCATTGTGGCTGTACCTACTGGGTGGGCACTGTGGTTGTACCTACTGTGTGGTTGCACTGGCGTTAAGTGTGATAATAAGCTGTGGTGATGACAAAGCTTGGGTCATATAAAGTCATAACAATAATCTCTGATAAAATAAAAAATATAAAAAAGAAATCGCAATTTATCCTAATATTAACTAAATAATCAAATTGACAAAAGAGGTTATTACTTCTGTCGGGATTCTCGGCTCAGTAACACAGACTTTCAATAGGAAGAAAAAAGCACGGATAGCTGGGATTTGCAGTCGGGGATTCTGGGGCCTGTAATCCTGGGGAGCCGGCAGGAGACTTCTCTGTTCCCGGCTCGTACTCTGACAGTTGTAAGATTTAGCCCGTAGGACTACACAAACATGGCTGACAATCTGTTGAAATGACACTTACGCCCCAATATTCATATATTCTTTGTCCCCCTGGTGTCTGCTCGCTGTCGTGATGACGTCACCCACTTCTTTTTAGGAGGTCCAATCTACTGCGCAGGTCGCACGCCTTGGCCAATCAGCACTGGGGGCGTGACCGTTTCTTCCTCCCGATGACCCCAGTGCACCAGTGGCATCCGGCACAGTTAGTGAGGGACCTATGACTTCCGGTTGCATAGGGACAAGGGGAAAGTGCTAGGGTTGAGGGCTTATATCCACCTCCCTGGTATTACCGGTCTGTAATGAGCACCCAGAGAGGTTACAGAGGACTGTGGGACTAGCTGTAAGCCTGATTCTGTCAGTCAGCGTCCACTAGGTATTGCCATGTGATTGTCTGTGTAATTGTTTATTGAACTTATTACTACATCTGATTGGCCTGCTCCCCACCTGCATGTGAGCTCAAACCTAACCTTTCAGAATTCCCCCTTCAGGACCCTGTTATGTTCATATCCCTCTGCGTGTTTATCTTCCAACCTGACCCCAACACTGTGTTGTCTTTGTGATTCCTACAGTCTAACCATGTAACCTGCACTTCATCCATCATTTATTTCTCCACCCATTAGCATCCATACACCCACAGTATCAGCACCGCCACCAGCATCCATACACTCAGTAGTATCAGCACAGCCACCAGCATCAATACACCCAGCAGTATCAGGACAGCCGCCAGCATCCATACACCTAGCAATAGCATCAATACACCCAGCAATATCAGCATAACCAACAGCGTCAATACATCCAGCAGTATCAGCACAGCCACCAGCATCAATACACCCAGCAGTATCAGCACAGCTGCCAGCATCCATACACCCAGCAATATCAGCACAGCCACCAGCATCAATACACCCACAGTATCCGCACAGCCACCAGCATCAATACACCCAGCAATAGCATCCATACACCCAGCAATATCAGCACAGCCACCAGCATCAATACACCTAGCAATAGCATCTATACACCCAGCAATATCAGCACAGCCACCAGCATCAATACACCTAGCAATAGCATCTATACACCCAGCAATATCAGCACAGCCACCAGCATCAATACACCCACAGTATCCGCACAGCCACCAGCATCTATACACCCACAGTATCAGCACAGCCACCAGCATCAATACACCCAGCAATATCAGCATAACCAACAGCGTCAATACACCCACAGTATCCGCACAGCCACCAGCATCAATACACCCACAGTATCCGCACAGCCACCAGCATCAATACACCTAGCAATAGCATCTATACACCCAGCAATATCAGCACAGCCACCAGCATCAATACACCCACAGTATCAGCACAGCCACCAGCATCTATACACCCACAGTATCAGCACCGCCACCAGCATCAATACACCCAGCAATATCAGCATAACCAACAGCGTCAATACACCCAGCAGTATCAGCACAGCCTCCAGCATCAATACACCCAGCAGTATCAGCACAGTCTTCAGCAACAATACATCCACAGTATCAGCACATCCACCAGCATCAATACATCCAGCATTAGCATCTATACACCCAGCAGATCAGCACAGCCACCAGCATCTATACACCCAGCAGTATCAGCACAACCAACAGCATCAATACACCCAGTAGTTGCAGCACAGCCACCAGTATCCATACACCCAGCAATGTCAGCATAACCACCAGTATCCATACACCCAGCAATGTCAGCATAACCAACAGGATCAATACACCCAGCAGTATCAGCACAGCCGCCAGCATCTGATTGGCCTGCTCCCCACCTGCATGTGAGCTCCCACCTAACCTTTCAGAATTCCCCCTTCAGGACCCTGTTATGTTCATATCCCTCTGTGTGTTTATCTTCCAACCTATCCCCAACACTGTGTTGTCTTTGTGATTCCTACAGTCCATATCGTGGTAATAATTGAAATCAAAGTATTTTAGGAGTGATACCTTTATTGGCCAACAAAAATTGTTAGAGCTGTGAGCTTTTGGGATTCACAAGATCCCTTCGTCAGACAAGTTCACAAGTGAATGACTTACAGAAACAGCACAACATTTTAGGGATGTTACAAGCAAGAAGGGAGAGACATCTGTGAATGGGGGGGGGGGGGCAGCAATATCAGCACATATCAGCACAGCCACCAGCATCAATACACCCAGCAATAGCATCTATACACCCAGCAATATCAGCACAGCCACCAGCATCTATACACCCACAGTATCCACACAGCTACCACCCTCAATACTCCCAGCAATATCAGCACAGCTGCCAGCATCAATACACCCAGCAATATCAGCATAACCGACAGCATCAATACACCCAGCAGTATCAGCACAGCCTCCAGCATCAATACACCCAGCAGTATCAGCGCAGCCGCCAGTATCAATACACCCAGCAGTATTAGCGCAGCCGCCAGTATCAATACACCTAGCAGCATTAATACACCCAACAATAACATCAATACACTGAGCAATTTCAGCAATCAATACACCCAGCAGTATCAGCACAGCCATCAGCACAACCAGCAGTATCACTGATAAACTAGGCTTGATTACGCATGCCTTTCCTTTACCATGTGATATTTCTTCTTACTGCACCTTCAACATGCCTTCTAACTAACATCATTGGTTGCAACTTCTACAGCAGGGGTGTCAAATTTGAGGCCCTCCAGCTGTTGTAAAACTACAATTCCCATCATGTTTGGACAGCCAAAGCTGTCCATTTGTAGTCCATTGTAGTTTTGGGGGGGACCACAGTTTGTTACCTGTGCTCTAGAGGGACCTCAACCCGTGTGCTCTTTTGTGCTCTTTCTGCCGTCTTTTTAAAGGGGTATTCTCATCTCAACTAATATAGTTAAACTTGTAGTGCATGTCAAGATAAATATTTTTGTAAACTTATCATTTAGCAAACTTCCCTCCTTTTATGGGGATGGGAAACCTTCAGCCTTCCAGCTCCTGCAAAACTACAGTTCCCATCATGCCTGGACAGCCAAACTTGTTGAGTAATATATAATATATATTTTTCTCTCTTCGCCCGATGACGGCACCCCTGGAGAGGTCCACCCCCTGCTCCCATAGGACAGGAAACAGGATACAGGAAATCCCTGGATCTTTTAAAAGAGTAAACTCCCCTCCTCTCGTCAGTTTCTGTTTCCTGTCCCTACGGGAGCAGGAGCTGGAAGGGGTCTCTCCCTTCCCAACCCTGGATAAAAGAGGTGACTGGGGCTTGCCGTGGTATACCTTACCGGCGTCCCGGCGGCATCAGACTCCGCTGGTGGAGCAGCCTCCTAGTCTGGCTCCCCCCCGACACCTCCGGAAGACGGGTCCCCGGGGCTCCCCTGACTCTCCTCGGTGCGGCTGGTGCTCCGGTCTGCAGCGCTGTGCTCGTGCGCGCTGTGGCATGGGTAACCGGAAGCACTGGGGAGGGGGTTGCTCTGCCGGCCGTGTTCGGCAACTTCCGGGGCTTAGGCCTGCTCGGGGAGAGCGCCGGGAGGGTGACGCCGTATCAGCACGCGGCATAGGGGGCGGGACCAGCCGGTCACAAGGGATTCGGCGCCAAATTTAAAAAGGGTGCCGAGGAAGACGCCGGAGCAGTACATCCAAGTACTACAGCTGCTCCTTTCAGTGAGTAGCTGCCCGGTGCTGTTATACCGCTTCACTGTAGCTTAGCTGCAGTTGGATATCTAACCTCCTGAACTTCTATTATCGTTATGGAGGCTGAAAGCGCCGAAACTATTGAAACCACTTCACCTTCAACACAGGCTTTATCGGTATGGAGTGGGTAAGAGGGGAGTTTTCCCCAGACAAGCTTATTTTTTCCTTATGATTCTTATCTTTTATTTGTCTCATTTATTTAGGAAGGGTCATCCGGTAAAAGCAGAGCTAAAAGCAAGGAATGCCCAACTTGTAGAAAACGTCTTAGTAGCTCATACAATAAACTTCTCTGTGGTAGCTGTATGAATAGAGTATTGGAAGATCAGGGACCTTCATTTGTACGTAACATGAGAAGCATCATTAAGAAGGAAATTAGGGTACGTAAAGAAAGAAAGGGGGGAGTAATGTCATATATATATATAGAACATCCTCATAAAGTTCTTTCTTTGTTTTTTTCAGGCTGCCATGCCTTCTCAGTCGCAGCCTACACTTCAGGTGCCTTCTCCTACCCTACCAACAGTCCCTATACCAGCTCCGAATCCGCCTCTGCCTATGGCTGCTCCGGTGGTTATTCCAATAATTGATCTTGAAGAAGCTGGGCATAGTATGTCTGTATCTGAACCTCCATCCTCTATAGGAGATGAGGAGGAACAGAGTCTGGGCACAGAGGCAGAGGACCTGGGTGCGTCAGGAGTAGAAGGATTAGAGGTTGCGACTGACCCCTCTCCAACTGTAGATATCCTTATCAAAGCAGTAAGAGAGACGATGGGCATAGAGGATACTCCTGAATCCCAGACTATACAGGACCGAATGTTTGGAGCTTTAGCTCCTAAAAAACGCTTGGTGTTCCCTATCCATCAGAATATCAAGACTTTAATCAAACATGAATGGTCTAACCCGGATAGAAAATTCTTTATTCCTGCTGCCGTGAGTGTCTTTTCATATATATATATATATATATATATATATATATATATATATATATATAGGGATATAGGTATACACCTATTTCTATCCTGAATATAGTAGGAAGTTCATGATTATTAGACATCCCCCCCCTTTTTTTTTTTGTTTGGTTTAAAGTTCAAAAGGAAGTACCCGTTTGACCAGGATGTCCTCCCCAGGGGAAAGATTTGTGGTTACAGATTTGTCATCAGATCCTGAAAAACATGTAGCCCTCTCACTAGAAGTACAGTCCTTACTGGATAAGAGAGTCCTGATCCCAGTCCCAGAGGCAGAGTGTGGTAGAGGTTTTTACTCCACTTTATTTCTGGTAAGGAAGCCCAATGGTTCTTTCAGAACCATTATCAATCTTAAACCTCTCAACAAGGTATTGACCTATGAGAGGTTTAAGATGGAATCAGTTTCATCAGCCATCCTAAATCTCACTCAGGATTGTTACATGGCCACCTTAGATTTAAAGGATGCTTACTACCATATTCCCATTCACCCAGACCATCAAAGGTTTTTGAGAGTGGCAGTAAAACTTCAGGATTCTATTTGTCATTTTCAATACCAGGCTTTACCGTTCGGTATCTCACAGGCACCTAGAGTGTTTACCAAAGTAATGTCAGAGGTAATGGCCCACATAAGAGAACAGGACATTATCATTGTCCCATATCTAGACGATTTCTTACTGATAGGTGACTCAATTAACTCCCTTCAGGCCCAGATTAAGATAGTGGAGGACATCCTGTCTAACTTGGGTTGGGAGATCAATGCCGAAAAATCTAACAAGATCCCCTCTCAACACTGCCAGTTTCTGGGAATCTGTTTAGACTCCAGATCCAGAAAGTCATTCTTACCAGAAAATAAAATTTCCAACATCTGTAAGAGAACTCAGGAATTCTTAGACACTCCTCTGACTACCCTCAGAAAGGCTATGTCACTATTGGGTCTATTCTCTTCTTGCATTCCTGCGGTCCCCTGGGCACAATATCACTCCAGGGTGTTTCAGTCTCAAATTCTTGGTGAATGGGATTGTGCGACAGATTCTCTTGATTCTTCCTTTCTTCTATCTCCACAGACCCTCAGGTCTCTTTCTTGGTGGAAAGAAAGAGATCATCTCTCCAGAGGGCTCCCTTGGAATCTGGAAAACGTCGTAACCATCACCACGGACGCCAGTCCTCGGGGATGGGGAGCTCATTCGGATTCTCAGGTCTTCCAGGGCCAGTGGACTCCAGAGGAAGCCAGAGACCCTCAGAACGTGAGAGAGTTGAGAGCAATATTCTTTTCCTTATCCCAGGCTCTTCCATTAATAGAGAACAGAAATGTCAGAATCTTAACAGACAACAGTTCAGCAGTGGCATATATCAACCATCAGGGAGGCACGAGATCGCCACAACTCATGAGGTTAGCCCACTTTCTTTTCAGACTAGTGGAACCACATTGTCTGTCCCTTTCGGCTCTCCATTTGAAGGGGGTGGACAATGTCAAAGCAGACTTTCTCAGCAGACACTCACTAAATCAGGGAGAGTGGGAACTCTCGCAGGAAGTCTTTCTCCAGATCTGCAGTCTGTGGGGAACTCCAAATATAGACCTCTTTGCCTCACGCACGAACAGAAAGACCCACAGGTTCTTCTCCCTCTGCCCTGCCGACAGACCCATGGCCCTGGATGCTCTAGCGCAGCCCTGGAACAGGGGCCTACTTTATGCCTTTCCTCCTATCAGACTGATTCCAAGAGTTATCAGAAAGATCAGACAAGACAGGGCACACGTTATACTAATAGCTCCCTTTTGGCCAAGAAGGGTCTGGTTTTCTTGGCTCAGGAAGATGTCTCTGACGGACCCCTGGATTCTACCGGACAGGCCAGATCTCCTCAGCCAGGGCCCAGTCTTCCATCCACTAGTTCAGAATTTCCACATGACTGCATGGCACTTGAAAGGCAATTGTTGATAGATAGAGGCCTTTCATCGGAAGTCATCACCACTCTACTTGCCAGCAGAAAGAGGGTTACTTCTATCATATACCTGCGTACTTGGAAAGCATTTTGCAGATTTGTAAATAAACCGGTTAATGTACTGGCTGCTCCGGACGTTCCTTTAATTCTACAATTCCTTCAGGAAGGTCTAAATAAGAACCTTAAACCCAGCACCATTAAGGTACAGATCTCTGCCCTCAGTGCCCTCTATGACTGTAAACTGGCAGATCATCCATGGATTAAAAGATTTGTTAAAGCAGCCAGTAGACTATGTCCCACTATTAAGTCAAGGATTCCTCCCTGGGACCTTAATCTAGTTCTAAATGGTCTTACCACTAACCCCTTTGAACCCATAACAGAATGTCATATTAAGTTCCTATCATACAAGTTGGCCTTCCTATTAGCCATTACGTCAGCACGGAGGGTTAGTGAGATTAGGGCTTTTTCTATACAGGCCCCTTACGTGACCATTAGAGACGATAGAATTGTTCTTTCTCCTGACCCTGCCTTTCTGCCGAAAGTTGTTACTGACTTCCACAGGTCACAAGAGGTAGTGTTACCTTCATTTTGCAACCCACCAGCTAATGAGCGTGAAACATCTTTCCATTCTCTTGATGTTAGAAGAGCGATCCTACACTATCTACAGGTCACGAAGGAATGGCGCTTGAGTAATAACTTACTGATATCTTTTCAGGGAAAAACTAAGGGTAAAACTGCCTCTACACAGACAATAGCCAGATGGGTCAAGCAGGCAATTGGAGAATGTTATAAGGCCAAGAACATTGATACACCAGTAGGGTTTGGTGCTCATTCAACTAGAGCAGTAGCAACCTCATGGGCGGAAAGGGCATCAGTTTCCATTGACCAGATATGCAGAGCAGCAACATGGAGCACTCCACATACATTCTACAGACACTACAGGTTACAACTATCTTCTACTGAAGATTTGACCTTTGGTCGTAGAGTATTACATGCTGTAGTCCCCCCCTAGGCGGGTATATCCCTATTCTATTCTCCAGGGGTGCCGTCATCGGGCGAAGAGAGAAAATATAAATTACTAACCGGTAATTTCTTTTCTTTGAGCCCATGACGGCACCCCGCCTAAATCCCGCCCTTGTATGTGTGTGTGTGTATGTATATGTATGTATATATATATATATATATATATATATATATATATATATATATGTATATGTATATATATGTATATACAAAAAAAAAAGAAATACGTAGATGTATATTTTTTTTTTTGTGTTTGTGTGTCTTGTGAGCTTCGCTCCTAGGTCCTTGTTAAAGACTGACGAGAGGAGGGGAGTTTACTCTTTTAAAAGATCCAGGGATTTCCTGTATCCTGTTTCTTGTCCTATGGGAGCAGGGGGTGGACCTCTCCAGGGGTGCCGTCATGGGCTCAAAGAAAAGAAATTACCGGTTAGTAATTTATATTTTTTCATTTATGAAATGGCTGTTATTAATACACACTAATCTTACTGCATTTGACTCCCACCAGTCGCCCCGTTATATTTAGCATTATTCGTTATTTTGCTAACTAGAACAGTAAGGTATTCTGAGACATTATACAATATTGTTATAATGACACTTGGCTGATGATTTTATCCTTGTATGTCAGGTTCATATAGGATGTCTGGAGATCACAGTCTGTTTCTGCGTGGAGGAGTAGGAATATTTAGAAGGTCATCTGTATAAAGACATAATGGCAAAACACGAGCCCCTCGCATCACCAGGTAAGAGGAGACTTTTTGTTGAGTGTGTGATCATTACCTATATGTATTCATTGTGTTTCTCCTTCTATAGATGGATCCAGTAATGGAACTACACCAGAGAGAAGTCCCAGTCCAGGGGATTTGGAGGTACATAAAAAGCATGAGGTGACAGGTTTAAATGGGTATTCTAACATCCTAAGGCTATGTTCTCTCTTAGTATTTTTGCTCAGTATTTTGCAACCAAAACCAGGAGTAGATTGAAAACACAAAAAAGCTATGCTCACACACTGTGGAAATTGAGTAGATGGACATCCTGTCCTTCAGCTCTCTTGTCCAGCTGCTGCATCTTCAGGCCACAGCCTCTAGAATCATTGACAGTAGAAAACCATGGCACTCGTTATTTCATGCAAGAATAAGTGAGGGTTTTATTTTACAGATTGATACAAGGTATTTACTCTGACCATAGATAGGAAGTACATGAGATGAGACCAACAATATATAGTGCAACGTTTCGGTCCGACCGGGACCTTCCTCAGGCAATGGGGTCACTCGTGTGCTGTATGTAAGGAGAGGGGTTGGTGGACCGAAACGTCGGTCGGACCGAAACGTTGCACTATATATTGTTGGTCTCATCTCATGTACTTCCTATCTATAGGTAAAAAGTGGAAGTCCACAGCTCCAAGTAAAATGTAAAGTCTTTATTAGAAATCCTCTTAAAATCCAAACATAACAATAAAAAACACGCCGACGCGTTTCAGGACACTGGTCCCTTAATCATGGCAAATTTATACTGAATATTACAAGCTTTTATAAGAGGATATGACCAGTATGTTACAAGGGATACGCCCCCCAAAAGGGAGGAGAAAAACATCACATGATGCTAACAGGTGTGTGCTAATAGTTGAAATAAACACATTTATACAACTTAACATATACAATATAAATATATACAAGAGTAAATTACAAATGGAAAAAAAAAAAAAAAGTTGCAAAAAAAAAATAGTCTAATAAATGAAGGAGAGATCATTTCTGTAATTAAGACCCTGGGGAATGCGTGTACATAACCGCAAGATCCAAAACGCCTCTCGCTTTCTCAGTGTGTGAACAAGGTCCCCACCTCTCAAGGGTGGACGGACTTGCTCGATAGCACACATGGACTACTGCACACGCCCCCATGCACTTCAGCAAAATGCTTGGACAAACCAGACATAGACTTGCTGGATGTGCGGGTACGTACAGAAACCGCATCAGAAAGATGTTCAGCAAATCTGGTTTTGAGCTTACGTTTTGTGGAACCCACATATTGCAATCGACATTGTCTACATTCCGCCAGATAGATCACAAAGGTAGAATTGCAATTGAGAAAGGATTTAATAGGGTAAGAAATGCCGGTTGCAATAGAACAAAAAACAGACTGATTAGTAATAAAACGACATAAGGGACAACGCGATAAAGCACACTTATGGCAGCCTAGAATATGTAACCATGTTTGGCTGACTGGCTTGTTCTCTGGAAGTACACTCGGCGAAAGTACATTGCCCAAAGTAACCCCTCTACGAGCTACACATTTAATCCCTGTAGATAGAATGGTTTCGCATGTAGCATCCTGATATAACAAAGGTATATATTTACGAACAATGTTGCAAATAGTTTTATATTGTGGGCTAAATCCTTTCTCAATTGCAATTCTACCTTTGTGATCTATCTGGCGGAATGTAGACAATGTCGATTGCAATATGTGGGTTCCACAAAACGTAAGCTCAAAACCAGATTTGCTGAACATCTTTCTGATGCGGTTTCTGTACGTACCCGCACATCCAGCAAGTCTATGTCTGGTTTGTCCAAGCATTTTGCTGAAGTGCATAGGGGCGTGTGCAGTAGTCTGTCCATGTGTGCTATCGAGCAAGTCTGTCCACCCTTGAGAGGTGGGGACCTTGTTCACACACTGAGAAAGCGAGAGGCGTTTTGGATCTTGCGGTTATGTACACGCATTCCCCAGGGTCTTAATTACAGAAATGATCTCTCCTTCGTTTATTAGACTATTTTTTTTATTTATTTTTTTTTGCTATTTTTTTTTTTTTGCATTTGTAATTTACTCTTGTATATATTTATATTGTATATGTTAAGTTGTATAAATGTGTTTAATTCAACTATTAGCACACACCTGTTAGCATCATGTGATGTTTTTCTCCTCCCTTTTGGGGGGCGTATCCCTTGTAACATACTGGTTATATCCTCTTATAAAAGCTTGTAATATTCAGTATAAATTTGCCATGATTAAGGGACCAGTGTCCTGAAACGCGTCAGCGTGTTTTTTATTATGTTTGGATTTTAAGAGGATTTCTAATAAAGACTTTACATTTTACTTGGAGCTGTGGACTTCCACTTTTTACCTATTGCCACCGGAAAATGGCCCGGATCTCTGTTTCCTTCCACCTGCTCCAGACGTAATTGAGGACCAGCACCACTGACTATTGCACACATGGTGAGCTGATTTGCCTTTCTACATTCCCACTTCCTATCTATGGTCGGAGTAAATACCTTGTATCAATCTGTAAAATAAAACCCTCACTTATTCTTGCATGAAATAACAAGTGCCGTGGTTTTCTACTGTACAAGACTAATGGTTGAAGAACCCAGTTACCACTGAGCACCGGCTCTATAATTTAAGGCAGAGGTGTGCAGCACTGATTCCATACATCTAGAATTATTGACGGCTGGAGGAGGTGGGGCCTGAAGAAACAGCAACTGGACAGAAGAGCCAGAGAAGATGATGCCGGATGGCAGAAGCACACTAAGTATGTACTGCTGTGTGATCTGGAAACTGACAGCATGGATATATGTATAACTGTGCTGTCAGTTTCCATGGCTGCACAAATTATATGTGGCTTGTTTGTGCAGTCTGGCTGCTCAATTTCTCATGCCATGTAAAGGCACTGCAGACAATTTCGCTGATTAGTGCTTGCTTGCGGCGGCTGGTTGCTGAGAAATTGTTGTAAAAGGACCTTTATATCGCAATAACAATGTGCTTTGAAGAGAGAGAGATTAATTAACATGTGAGTAGGAGCTCAGCTCAGTCACAAAGGATCTGAACAGACAGAAAAATCCTGCAACTGTAATTTCTTTTTTTTTTTGAGCCCTGACGCAAGTGTGAACCTAGCCTAACACTTGCTTTACCTGGCACCTATCCGCAGTGTCTAGTGTCTGGAGAAAGAGCTAAAGTTGTGTACTTTAAGTTGAGAAATGCTGGACTAAGAGCACTTTGCTCAGGTCCTTTTGTTAGGGTTAAATTGGAAGTATATTGCTTTATGTGATGCTATTCAGTTGCTGCAGATTTTTTTTTCTTTTTTTAGGATGAAGGCCTGGTTATTGTTAAAATTGAAGAGTCGGAGGAAGAAGAAGAGGTATATGAGAGGGATGAACAGTTCTTTAAGGAAGAGGAGACACCTATAGATATAAGTACATGTGAGTAGTCATTACATTAGTTGCATTGTCTTAAGTTTTGGCAGTACAGACTAGTAAAAGTCTGCTCTGTTGAGGAGCCTGGTGCCACTCTTCTCCGTCCTGTGACAAGGATTTGGAGGAGACCTGCCCTCCCAGTGGCCAAGAAGGGACACTGCTGCGGCCAGTAAGAGATTGGTTGAGCAAGCTGGTCTTGTTCTGACCCCTTGTCTTGGTAGCATGGAGAATAGATGAGCAGTGGGAACCACTTAAAGGGATATTCTGGGAAAAACTCACTTTTCCCCTATCCAAAGGGGTAAAGTAGGAAAATGCAGGGGGGGGGGGGGGGTCCGAGCCCTGAACCCCCGGCAATCTCTGCATCGGAGCCTGCTGTCTTTGTAATGAATAGAGCCCCGGGTCGGCACATGACTCGTGGCTCTATTCGTCCCTATGGAGTGATGGAAAGAGCCGAGAACAGCGCTTTTCCGACATACTCTGCTCTTTCCGTCACTCCATAGTAATGAATAGAGCCGCGGGTCACATGGCGACCCGGGGCTCTATTTATTACAGAGTCGGCGGGGTCCAATATGAAGATCACCTGGGGTTTAGGGCTCGGACCTCCCGCGATCTCCTACTTTTCGGATAAGGAAAAAGTAAATTTTTTCCAGAATACCCCTTTAAAGTATACCACTCCCAACTAAATATTAAAACAATAATCAAAATTGGATTGCTGCTCTTAATAATAAATTAGGGGCTCTCGTGTATGACCCAAGTTTAATAATAATAGTAGTAGTAGTAATAAAAGTATAGATGCAACTGAACTTGGATGAAACTAATGTTAGCATTGTATTGGAGAAAAAAAAACAAAACTAGTGCTCCTTTAGTCTTGTATTTAAAGGAAATCTATAACCAGTTTTGAAGTATCTACCCTGCTGATATTCCTCTACAGTACACAGGGCGCTATAGGAAGCGCCGTTTGTGTGCTATTAGCAGTTCATCATCTGTCTTTCTGGGGGTGGACTAATGCACTGGGGGGGGCAGTAGTCCAAAATGTGAATTGGGTTATTGATTAACAATGATGCCTCTGGCAGGACTAAATCTTGTACAGTGGTACCAAGGATTACAAGCAACGTGGTGTACGTGCGTTTTGCAAGACAATGTCGTGCGGCTCCATTGTGAGCAGTGGGAAATTCTGATGCGGGCACGCACGGATGTGCCCGCATCAGAATTCAGCGGCACTAAAGGTTATCCGGCCGATACTGCAGTACAGGCCGGGATTATCTTATCTGACACCGGCCGTTTCGTGACCTGGCTGGGTCACGGAACGGCTGGTGTCTTACACCGTGTGAACATAGCCTAATACTGTATGTGCTGACCGCCACTGCTCTGTTCAGTGAGACTCTGGGGGCTGCTGTCTGGCTCTCACAGCAGATATTGGACAGCACCACTGCCTTTATATTGTTTTAGGAGCAGGAGGAGGCTATTATATCTGCATGTGCATCTCAGTGTGGTGGGCTGTTGCGCTTGTGTGCCAGTTACTTTTCTTTATCCTCTGTTGGATCTGCCCCCTACTTCTATAAGCCTCCTGTGTCCGTTCCTCCAGCTGTCACCAGTGGTAAAGGGGTGCGAGTATCTACAGCAGCGTGGATCAGAGCCGACAAGGTTATTAACCTCAGCAGCACCCTTATGTAATATGACATGGACCTGGATCACAATGAGGGGGTGGCATACATTTTATTGCAGAAGCCCTAGGAAGCCTTTGGTGGGGATGGGGAGCTGGAATGCACCAGGGCTAAGGAGTTTGTTAACCCCTTAAAAGAGAAGTCTGGCCAAAATGTATTTTTTAATATGTTATTACCTGTCAGGTTTGACGGCTGCATTTAAATGCTTATTTAGCCAGTGCGGTGACGGGACCCATGTCGACTAATAGAGGTGGGACCACACTCTGAACTCCTCTCGCGCCGCCATGACGTACGAGGTACGTTATAGGACGCTAAGGGGTTGATAAAATCCCACAGATCGCACTGACAGGCATGTCTCGCATGCCTGACTCATTTGACAGTGACAATCTGACTGAGACGGGACAGTGCTGCAGCCAGTAATCGAAAAGTGATAGCAGGATCTTTCAGCGGGGAAGATGCGGTAGGATGACACCGGGGAGCACGGAAAGGTAAGAATAGCATGTTTATGTTCTCCGCCAGGGCAAAAACATATCAAAAGTTTAAAATGATTAGAGTACCTTTTTAAGTAAATCTGTTGGCTGCAATTCAGGTTCCAAACTGCTGACACCTTTTATGAAAGGGTACTGTGTATCTTCTTGAACTAACAGCTATCCAACAAGTTCAGCAGTTTGGAACCTAAATTGAAGCTAATAGATCCACTTCCACTTTTTATTTAGATTCTTGAAGCAGGTGGTAAAATGTGAAAATGGAGCTACACTTGAATCTTTAACATGATCATAAATTTTGATATTTTAGTTATGTGTATTTACATTTACAAGCATTGATTTTATTCCCTGTAGATGAACAGAACACTGGAAATATCTCTGAAGGAAGCATTGATTTTCCTGAAGAATGCAAAATGGAAAATTATGACATTGTACAAGTAGACAATAAACTAGTGAATGAGTTATCTGAACCATCTAACATGGAACCTTTTGTTAACAATTCGGGCTATGCTGACCAGGATGGCTCTCACAGAGTTTGTAAAGGATTTCCCTGTCCTGAATGTGGTAAATGTTTTGCTCATAATTCAAATCTTGTTACACATCAGAGGACTCACTCTGGGGAAAAGCCATTCCCATGTTCAGAGTGTGGAAAGTGTTTTAAACAGAAATCAGATCTTGTTCGTCATAAGCGAATTCACACTGGACAAAAGCCATTTCCATGTTCTCATTGTGGCAAGTGTTTTACACAGAAATCAGACCTTATCAAACATGAGATAAATCACACAGGGCAAAAGCCCTTTCCATGTTCTGAGTGCGGGAAAAGTTTCACACGGAAATCTGTGCTTCTAAGACACCAGAGAATCCATACTGTGGAGACACCGTTTTTGTGTTCTGAATGTGGGAAATATTTTGTACAGAAGTCTGATCTTGTTTACCACTTAAGAATCCATATGGGTGAAAAACCTTTTTCATGCCCTGACTGTGGTAAATGTTTCACTCAGAAGTCAGATCTTGTAATCCATCAGAGAATTCACACGGGAGAGAAGCCATTTTCATGTTCTGATTGCGGAAAGTGTTTCACCCATAAGACCATGCTCATCAATCACCAAAAAATTCACACTGGCGAGAAACCTTTTCCGTGCTCAGAGTGCGGGAAATGTTTTGTGCAGAAGGCAAATCTTGTTTATCATCAGAGGATCCACACAGGAGAAAAGCCGTTTCCATGTACCGAATGTGGCCGATGTTTTACACAGAAATCAGATCTCGTTCGACATCAGAGAATACATAGGGAACAGAAGCCACTGGCCCATTCTGACATATATGATAAAGCACAATCCATTATACCTAAAAAACAAGTGCAGATTAGAACTGAGAATGTTTTCACCTAAGTCACTGATTATATATATATATATATATATATTTATATGTATGTGTGTATATATATATATATATATATATATATATATATATATATATACAATCTCTTCTTTATGCCTCTTGTACAAATTGGAACTGTTAATTGTTAAAGCAATTATTTGAAGAATAGGAAAGGTCCTACCTTTTCTGCGCTGCAATGCTGTGCTTTCTCTGTCCGTCTTGGAACAAATGAGTAGTGGGTGCTTGCATGTTGCGAGCATTGTATGGGGTCTGAACCAGCAGCTATTGAACAGCCACAACATGCACCTGTCCCCTCTTTTCTTAGAAGATGCAAGAGGAAGTGCAGCGCCAGAGAGTAGAGCAGGTAGGACCTTTTCTGTTCTCCTAATAACCCCTTTCATCATTCAATTATACAATACAATTTGGTAGGGGTTTTCCACAATAGATTTATTGGATATGTTAGTTTGGAAACTTAGAGGGTTGCATCTTGAACCACTTGCAGGTCCACTTTCTATCTCTAACCAATGCAACCTTTTGAAAAATAGCTTTAACTAGATGTGTGAAGAGCAATTATATCTAATTGTGTGGCAGCATTTTTTTTGGAGGGGGGAGGGGGTAAATGTCAAATATAAATAAGCTGACTTGCACATAAAATATGGATGGTGTTTTTTTTGTTATGATTAGGTGAATCAAACATAAGGAAAGTATGAAAGCAATCTTGTCTGTAATACAGCCTCTGTAATATCAAGCCTACACTTGTCCCTTTAGGCCCCGTTCACACTGAGTAAATCAAGCGGAATTCCGTGGTGAAGCTCAGTGTAAACATAAGGGTATGTTGACACTGAGTAAATCCGGTGGAATCCCGCCTGCCTCAGTATGTCAATAGGATGGCTTGTGCACCTCCACTTCCAGCACTCTCCGCTCAAAGAATTGACATGTCAATTCTTTAAACAGCGAGCAGCAGAGGCACGCAAGCCATTCCATTAACACACTAAGGCAGGCGGTATTCCACCTGATTTACTCAGTGTGAGCATACCCTTATAAAGAAAGGCTGGCAATAGATCTATTCTGTCTGAATAATCAACAGGTTGAGACTCCCTCATTACAGACAACAGTTTTTTACTCAAACACTGTAGGAAATTAGAAGAATCTAACCTGCTGATAGCCCCTTACAGTGCCAGGAATACTGAGGAGGAAGGTATGTGTCTTACCTTCCTCCTTGGCGCTAGTCCCGCACTGTGTTGGGGTAAATTCCACTCCGAAACATCTTTAAAACACAGACACTGTATACGCTATAAACACAGACACCGTATACGCAGCGTATTTACTTCTGCAATATGCAGCAAATACACAACAAATACGCAGCAGATTAGATCTAAGGGTACAAACCCACACACCGTATACACAGCAGATACGCAGCAAAAACGCAGCAGATTTGAAGCAGATTTGATGGTGCAGATTTGATGCTGTGTCCAGTTATTTAGATCTAATCTGCTGCGTATTTGTTGCGTGTTTGCTGCGTATTTGCTGCGTATCGCAGCAGTAAATAAGCTGCGTATACGGTGTGTGGGTTTATACCCTAAATAACTGAACACAGCATCAAATCTGCTGCAGATCTGCTGCGTATCTGCTGCGTATACGGTGTGTGTGTTTGAACCCTTAGGAGCACTGCCACATCGCCACAATGGATGGTACAGGCCAGATGATACGGCTAACAGTGCTCTAGAGCAGAGTTTATCCCGACTAACAGCTATTTATTTGAGTAATATATATATATATATATATTTATTTTTATGCGTTTACAATATAATGTCAATAATAGGTTAATGTTTTTGTACAGGTTGATATGATTGCAAAAATATCACAGGCACATGGTCAGTTTTTTTTTTTTTTTTCAACTTAAAAAATTAAAGCACAAATATTTTTTTATTTTTCTTTATTATTTTAGCTACAAACGTCACAGTGTGGTCTGCAGCCGCAGGTCACTTGGATCAGTGTACCACCATTATTGCATTGTAAAAGAAATACAAAAGGTAAAAGTGCCTCTTAAAGGAATTATCTGAAATTGAAAAACATGTTTAGCACAATGTGTGCACAACAATTATGTATTTATTCATAAAGCACTGTTTTCAGTCTATTCATTGCTATCACATGACCTACATCTCTGTTCTCCTCTTCCCATCAGTGATGTTTTGTACGGTGAAAAGTCATTGATTCCTGTCCTGCACTGCGCTCATGGAATCAAACATCACAGATCATGTGACACTTTGTTCCCAGAACAGAGTGCACATTCACTGTGAAGTGTAGAACGACCATTAAGAAGATTGAGGGAGATTTATCAAGCTGCCTTCACACGTTTATGCCTTTAACGGACTCCCCGCCTGGGCATCATCTGTGATAAGATGCTTGGAGCGGTGGAACTGTATGCATATGCACCACACTGTAATGAAGAAGCTGCGGGGCAGGGGTGTGGAGTCCCTTCCGTGGGGAACACAGAATGTGTGAATGTGGCCTTATAGTTAGAACGTCTTGTAGCTTTTGTTGCCCGGACGATCTAACTCCCTGCGTTGGATGTTGCTGTGGTGAGAGTCAGTGATCCTGAGCCGATTGCTGGTGAACTCTGACTACTGATCTCTCTCCTTTCTTTTGCCCACCCCTCCCCCCAAACTTTCTTAAAACAATGTGAGTCCCGGTAACTATTTTATTTTTGATGTAGGGCTTATTTTAGGAGAAACAAGGTATTTACAAACTGGCCTGTACCTGCCCTTGCTGTTACTTTACTTCTCTTCATTATATGTGTTGCTCTGTTACATCTTCACATCTTTTTTGTTAGAATGTGCGTCAGGAAGTGACATGGGACTTATAGGTACCAGCATGCCCCCTAGAGCTTGTAGTATAACAGATAAGGTAAAACAGATAATTGATTTTAATTGATATTTGTGATATATATGCAGTGGCGTACCTACTATAAAGCAGACCACGCCACTGCTTTACCTGTGAGCTTTCGGGATAAACACACAGGTAAATGCTGTGGTGCTTTGACTGACAGAGCAAGAAGCCACTGGCTTCCTCTCCTGGCAGTATCTAATGTGGTTGGAGGCAGAATTGCACCTCCAGCCACAAGACCCCACAGCCCCCTGATGCTTGTTTTCCCAGGTGACATCACTCACTGTGATAGGGCTAAGGCAGTTTGTTAGAGATGCAGTCATGGCTGGTCTAGAGGCCTCTAGATTACGAACACCCATAGGCAGGATTCTTATTAATCGCTCGTCTAAATAGTTCACATGTGTCGCTACAGCTCATGTGCAGTTTAGACAAGTGATTAATCGGAAAAATCCTGCCAGGGGGTGTTCCTAATGATGAGGAGGAAGGAAGGAGAGGCATTACAGACTTGGGGCAAAGACACACCAATTTGACACAGTGCTACAGATTAATGGTGCGTTCACACCTACAGGATCTGCAGCTGATTTTCTGCAGCAGATTTCATTTAAATAACTGAACACAGCATCAAATCTGCTGCAGATCCTGTAGGTGTGAACGCACCCTTAAAGATCATTTTTTGCTCTAACCAAGGCACCAGAGCATTTTTAAAGACACAACTGGTAAGGATTTACTCTCATCAAATGGATGGTATTAGCAGCTTGGTGGATATAGAGTTGCTTTAAAGGGGTTATCCAGCGCTACAAAAACATGGCCACTTTCCCCCTACTGTTGTCTCCAGATTTGGTGGGGTTTTGAAACTCCGTTCCATTGAAGTAAATGGAGCTTAATTGTATACCACACCTGAACCGGAGACAACAGTAGGGGGAAAAGTGGCCATGTTTTTGTAGCGCTGGATAACCCCTTTAAGGCCTCACACACAGCCGCAGCGCCGAGCAGGTAATGTATGCTCCAGGCGTGGGCTGCAGAGGGGGTTAAAGGGGCCGAGTCACATACTGGCAGCAGAATGGAAATTCCGCTGTGGGTATGTCACCCATTCAACCTCACAGTACCAGGATTTGCAGCGGATTTGTGAAGCCTCCCTAAGGGGGATTTCCCTAAGGTAATCTCCTATGCTGGGACTCATGTCTAGTCCTGGCATTTTCAGCAGGAGCAGGTTCTGTGTATTACAGGCAGGATCATGCTGCTTGACCATAACAGAGCAATATGTCCAGTGACCGTCCCTCTAGCAAATCTTTTATATGCTGCAGTTGCTATTCACCATTGCATTTAAAGGGTTAAACTGCTGCGGTCAAACTCATCAGCAATCTTGGCAACTGCAGCTGGGTCCTGGCTATGTATTACATGGATCACTGAGAATGCAGTCTATCCATTTTCTAGAGAGACGTGGCATTACTGAGAATGCAGCCTATCTATTCACTACAGAGCAGTGGTGACATCACTGAGAATACAGAAGTAACATTACCAGACAGCAGTGGCAACATCACTGAGAATACTAATATAAAACAACAGATTGCATTGTCCTCTAAGCACCGACTGTCAATAAAAGTGGTAGCATGTAGTATAAAAATTGTTAAAAATTGCAATTAACCGCAGGGCCAAATCAAAATTGTATTGTTAAAAATCATCAAAGATCTATCCTTGTAAACATAGCAGCACAATATGTCTCAATCAAATTAGTCCTTAACACCTTAAGGACCGGGCCTGAAATGGCCTTAAAGCGTAACTGTCATGTTTTTTTTTATTGCAGAAATCAGTAGTATAAGCGATTTTAAGAAATTCTGTAATAGGTTTCATCAGCCAAACAGCCTCCTTCTGTACTCAAGAAGCAATCTCCCAGCCTCCCCCCCTGACTTCTTATCTGTGCATTATCAGGCAAACACGTCTTCATTACAGAGAAGCCAGTGAAGACGGGTTCTGCTCTCTCCATTGTAAGCCTATGAAGGGGGAGGGGCTGAGGGAGATGAGGGAGCAGGAAGAGATGACATGAAGGTCAGCTGTTTGTAGACTGTCTGGGCACCTAAAACGCTAAATTCAGGTGTCAGAAAGGTCAGTGCTTATCTATCAACTTACTGAGAGAAGATTGCAGGGTGTTGTGCTGTGCAGAAATGCTCCGTGCTCAGTCACTCCTAACAGCCCCTCCCCTCTCCATAGCTACATAATGGAGACAGAAATCCTGCTCCATTTGATGTGAGGGGGGAGGCTGGGAGATTGCTTTTTCAGTACAGAAGGAAACTCTTTTAGTACATAAAACCTATTACAGAGTTTCTTAAAATCGCTTGTACTGTTGATATTTAATGTTTTCAGAAAAATGACCCTGAAATGACAGTTACGCTTTAAGGACCGGAGCAAATTTTATGAATATGACCTGTGTCACTTTATTCATTAATAACTTCGAGATGCTTTTACCTATCCGGCTGATTCTGAGATTGTTTTCTCGTGACATATTGTACTTTATATTTCTTGTAAATTGGAGTCGATACTTATAACGAATCTTTATGAAAAAAACCAAAATAACGTGAAAAATTGTAAAAAAATGCATTTTTCCAACTTTAAAACTTTTCTGTTTATACAGAAAATGGTTATGCCACATAAATTATATATTAAATAGCATTAGCAACATGTCTACTTTATGTTGGCTGCATTTATTAAACTATATTACATTTTTTTTAGACAATAGAAAGCGTAAAACATTAGCAGCAAATTTCCAAATTTTCAGTAAAATTTCAAAATCAGATATTTTTAGGGACCTGTTCAGGTTTAAAGTGTATTTGAGGGTCCTGTATGTTAGAAAGCCCCACAAAGCACCCCATTTCAGAAACTGCACCCCCAAAACTCTGCAAAAGCACATCCAGAAAGTTTTTTAACCCTTTAGGGGAGTCACAGAAATAAAAGCTAATTTCAATGGCTCCGTTATATTTGGTCATTTCTGAGTGTACCACTTCAGGTTGGCAGAGGCTCTGGGGTGCCAAAACCTAAAAAACTCCACTAAAGGGACACCATTCAGAAAACTACACCCCTCAAGGAATGTAACAAGGGGTGCGGTGAGCATCTGGACCCCACAGGTGCTTCACAGATTTTTCCAACAATATGGCGTGAAAAAAGACAAGTATTTTTTACACTAAAACGTTGTTCTAGCCTTCAATTTTTCATTTTCACAAAGGGATAAAAGGAAAAAAAAAACGCAAAACATGTAGCGCAGTTTCTCCCGAGTTAAGAAATACCCCACATGTGGACATAAAGTGCCAAGCGGGCGCAGGACGAGCCTCCAAAGGGAAGTAGCGCCAATTGGCTTTTGGATGCTAGATTTTACTGGAATGGATTTCAAGGGCCACGTCGCATTTACAGAGCCCTCGTAATGCCAAAACACCAGAAACCCCCCACAAGTGACCCTATTCTGGAAACTACACCCCTCAAGGAATCTAACACGGGGTGCAGTGAGCATATGGTCCCCACTGGTGACTGGCACAAATGTGGAAAAATGTGACGTGAAAGTGAAAATTTTCATTTTTTCACTTTCACGGCACAAATGTGCCCATCATCAAGGGGTCCATATCCTCATTGCACCCCTTGTTAGATTCCTTAATGGGTGTAGTTTCCAGAATGGGGTCACTTGTGGCGGGTTTCCACTGTCTTGGCAGCACGAGGGCTCTGTAAATGCGACATGGCATTCATCATCCATTCTAGCCAAATCCAACCTCCAAAATCCAAATGGCGCTCCTTCCCTTCGGAGGCTTGCCCTGCGCCCACATGGCGCTTTATGTCCACATGTGGGGTATTTACAGACTCGGGGGAAATTGCTCTACACATTTTGTGTGTTTTTTTCTCTTTTAACCCCTTGTGAAAATGAAAAATTTAAGGGTAGACCAACATTATAGTGTAAAAAATGTAATATTTCATTTTCACGCCACATTGTTCCACATTTGTGCCCGTCACCAGTGGGGTCCATATGCTCACTACACCCCTTGTTACATTCCCTGAGGGGTGTAGTTTCCATAATGGGGTCACTTGTGGGGGGGTTTCAACTGTCTTGGCAACACAGGGGCCTTTTAAATGCAACATGGCCCCTCGAAATCCATTCCAGCCAAATCCAGCCTCAAAAAACCAAATGGCGCTCCTTCCCTTTGGATGCTTACCCTGCACCCGCATGGCGCTTTATGTCCACATGTGGGGTATTTCCGTACTCAGGGGAAATTGCTCTACACATTTTGTGTTTTTTTATTTTTTAGCCCCTTGTGAAAATGAAAAAAATCAAGACAAGATCAATGATTTAGAGTAAAAATTTTAAACAAATTACACTAAATGTTGGTCTAGCCTTGATTTTTTTTCCATTTCCACAAGGGGTTAAAAAAGAAAATAAACGCAAAGCGTGTAGGGTAATTTCCCCTGAGTACGAAAATACCCCACATGTGGACATAATGTGCCATATGGGCACAGGGCAAGCCACCAAAGAGACAGAGTGCCATTTAGAGGCTGGAATAGAGGATGGAGGCCATGTCGCAATTACAAAGCTCCTGTTCTGCCAAGACAGTAGAAACCCCCACAAGTGACCCCATTCTGGAAATTACACCCCATAAGGAATCTAACAAGGGGTGCAGTGAGCATATGGACCCCACTGGTAACAGGCACATATGTAGAACATGTGCCGTGAAAATACAAATAATACATAATACAATAAAAAATACAATTTTTTTCATTTTGACGCCCAAAATGTGGCCGTCACCAGGGGGCCATATCCCCGCTGCTCCCCTTGTTAGATTCCTTATGGGGTGTAGTTTCCAGAATGGGGTCACTTGTGGGGGGTTTCTACTGTCCTGGCCGCACAGAGGCTTTGTAATTGCATCATGGCATCCTCTTATGGGAATGGCGGCCATACCTATTTAGCTGGGGAAAAGGGACAATTCTAATTTATTTGGGGGTATTAGGCTAATTATTAGTTTATAAGGTTGAAAATGACAGGTGTCCATCAAATTCAACCTGTGTTGAACCAGAGGAAGGCAAAAAACCCTCGTAAGGCAGACGACAGTAGCCTCATCACAGGGAAAAATTCCTTCCCGACTCCATAATGGCAATCAAAATAATCCCTGGATCAACGTGACCCCTGAAATAGGAATAAGGGACAGAATTTAGATAATGTAGAACTCCGATGACGTGTGGTACGCCTTGAAGCGATCCAGTATGCAGAGGCCGGGGTGATCAGGACAGGCGTCACACTGTTACACCACACTCTGCACTTCTTCTGGGGTCTCCTGTTTTCCAGTGTGGGGAACGTCACCTGGAAAATGTTGTCCTGGTGCGATACGGGGTCCTTCATATCCAGAAGCGCTGGGTCCGCTCTATGGCTGCTAAATATTAGGGCTCTATTACGGCTTCTGATATGTTCGGATCGTGCCGCAAGCTACAGTAGCTCGGGCAGCGAGGGACCGGAAGAGGGGGTGCTGGTATAAAAGTTATCCCCGTACAGGTGGTAACCTTTATCCAGCAGTGGGAAGATCAGTTCCCGAACGATCTTCCCACTAACTCCGAGGATGGGAGGGGGGAGGCATCTGGGGACATCTGGGGACTGGATTCGGATGTCCCTTCCTACATACACTCTAAGGGTACGTGCACACTGCGGAATGGCGAAGGATAACCCTTTGTGCATTCCGCAGCTGGCACCCACCGGCGGACTGATGCGGGCGCGCATCTCCGTCCGTGTCATAGAATCCATTCTATGCACGAGTGGATTCCGCTCTCCGTCCAATGTGTTCATTCTTTGGACGGACGACGGAATCCGCCCGTGCATAGGATGGAGTCTATGACACGGGTGGAGACACGCCTGCATCAGTCCGCCGGTGGGTGCCAGCTGCGGAATGCACAAAGGGTTATCCTTTGCCATTCCGCAGTGTGCACGTACCCTAAATCTGTAAGTGTACCCTGGGGTACTCTCACAGAGTTTGTAGAATTTCACGCCATACCGTCATCTTTTATTAGGACGGTACTGGCGGAAAAGACGTGTCTGGGGGGCAGCGTACGCTACGCTACCCCCAGACACGTCACTGGATGATGAGGATGAATGGAGGAAAGAAGGATCCCCCCATTCATCCTCACTGGCTTTTTCGGTGTCGGAGGCAATAATAGCGTATGCATCCGACACTGAAAACACCCTGGGGGCCATCTTTATACGGGGATTGGTATGTAAATGTGTAGTGGTGTAGTGTAAAACTTTATTCCGTGTAGTGTAATGGTGTTTTTTACATGTTTTTTTAACATTAAGTATAAAAAAAAAAAACTACGCCAAGAAAGGAGTTGCCGATAAATGCCGCACTTATGTGCGGCACTTATCAGCAGACCGTGGCTGTAGGATATAGGAAAAAAACACCCTACGCCAAAAAGGAGGAGTTGCTAATCAGCGGCGCACTTATGTGCGATGCTGATCAGCACTCAGCGGCGATAGGGTGCGGGAAAAAAAACCTTTCTTCAACCCTATAGCTACTGATATGTGTATTATATACACTTATCAGCTGCTAGGGGGCAGTAGAACGCAAATTCCGGAAAAAGCCGAAGCTTGACGACGTTGGAGCCGATGATTGCCGATGGGGACCGCCGGAAAAAGACGAAGACGCCGACGAAGACGAGGACGCGATCGGAACCTGGAAGACTCGATCGGGACGCTGGATCAGGTGAGTATGGGTCAATACCTGCTCTGGACACCTCAGCTACCTAGCTGAGGAGTCCAAAGCAAGTATTTAACCCTTTCATGGGGTACTTATATCGCCGTGATCGGGACGTGGCACCGTGGCCACCATTACTCTTAACAGTAATGGCGGTCGGTGCCGTTCTCGGACAGCACCGACCGCCATTGCTTTCCGGGCCATCCGGTCACCGATGACCCGGAAAGCTGCAGATCGCTGCCATTGGCTGATCTGAATTGATCAGCCAATAGCGGCGATCGTCAGCACGGGAGGGGTTAATCACCCCCCGTGCCGACAAGCAGGGATGGCCTGCTATACATTATAGCAGGCCATCTTCCCCGATCGCTGGGCGTAAATGTACGCCCGTTTGCGTCAAGGCACGGGTTTTGGGGGCGTACACTTACGCCCGCGGTCGTTAAGGGGTTAAAGGGGTTGTCCAGCGGAATTTTTTTTTTTTTTTTTCAAATCAACTGGTGTCAGAAAGTTTTATAGATTTGTAATTTACTTCCCGTACTTATAAGCTACTATATATCCTGCAGGAAGTGTTGTTTATTTACATTCAGAAACAGTGCTCTCTGCTGACATCTCTGGCCGAGTCAGGAACTGTCCAGAGCACTAGCAAATCCCCATAGAAAACCTCTCCTGCTCTGGACAGTTCCTGACTCGGCCAGAGATGTCAGCAGAAAGCACTGTTTCTGAATGTAAATAAACAACACTTCCTGCAGGATATATAGTAGCTTGTAAGTATGGGAAGACTTTTTAAATAGAAGTAAATTACAAATCTATATAACTTTCTGACACCAGTTGATTTGAAAGAAATATTTTTTTGCCCTGGAGTACCCCTTTAAGGTGTACCTGTCACAAAATTTAAACGGGTTGTGATTGCAAGCAATTTTACAATATTGCACTCTTGATTTTTTTTTTTTTTAAAGGGGTTATCCAGCGCTACAAAAACATGGCCACTTTTCCCCCTACTGTTGTCTCCAGTTCAGGTGCGGTTTACAATTAAGCTCCATTCACTAAATGGAACTGAGTTTCAAAACCCTACCTGTTTTTGTAGCGCTGGATAACCCCTTTAAGTTTTCTATTTATTTTCTAAGTTTTGCTAACTATATTATCAGCTCTGCATGCTTACCAGAGGACAATGCTGTTTCTTCTGCAACAATTCAGTCAGTATAATGTCAGTGTGTGGTTACAGAGGTTTTGGTGCTGTGACAGGAGATGCAACCACAAAATTTGAGCACCTCCAGGATTCTCAGCTACTAAATGTTACACACAGAAGCAATGAAAGGAGACACCTAGTGGCCATATGTATAATGGTGATTCAAGCATGTAATACTTAGAAAAAACATAGAAAATAAAGCGAGTGTATTGCAAAACTGCTTGTGCACCTGTTGATTTCTTTAAAAAATTTTTGCGACAGTGCCTCTTTAAAATATATAGCAGCACATTATGTCTAATTGAATATTGTAAGTATATAAAACCAAATGGAGTCAGAATAATGTGTCCAAAAAAGCTTGCAACAACTGCACTGGTCATAAGTGCACAATAGTCAAAAGACAATGATCAAATGAACCTGTATGCAAAATACACTCACCGGCCACTTTATTAGGTACACCTGTCCAACTGCACGTTACCACTTAATTTCTAATCAGCCAATCACATGGCGGCAACTCAGTGCATTTAGGCATGTAGACATGGTCAAGACAATCTCCTGCAGTTCAAACTGAGCATCAGTATGGGGAAGAAAGGTGATTTGAGTGCCTTTGAACGTGGCATGGTTGTTGGTGCCAGAAGGGCTGGTCTGAGTATTTCAGAAACTGCTGGTCTACTGGGATTTTCACGCACAACCATCTCTAGGGTTTACAGAGAATGGTCCGAAAAAGAAAAAACATCCAGTGAGCGGCAGTTCTGTGGGAGGAAATGCCTTGTTGATGCCAGAGGTCAGAGGAGAATGGGCAGAAAGGTTCGAGCTGATAGAAAGGCAACAGTGACTAAAATAGCCAACCGTTACAACCAAGGTAGGCAGAAGAGCATCTCTGAACGCACAGTACGTCGAACTTTGAGGCAGATGGGCTACAGCAGCAGAAGACCACCCGTTACTAGCATGGTGTACCTAATAAAGTGGCCGGTGAGTGTATATTCAAGCTGAGGATACCGCCTATCCATTCACTAGGGAGCAGATACATCACTAAAAATGAAGCATGTCCATTTACTAGACAGCAGAATGCAGCCTATCCATACACTCTAGAGCAGAGGTGACATTACTGGGAAAGCGGCCTATTCATACACTCTAGACCAGCGGTGACATCACTGGGAAAGCAGCCTATCCATACACTTAGAGCAGCAGTGACATCACTGGAATTGCAGCCTATCCATACACTACAGAGCAGCAGTGACTTCACTGGGGATGCAGCACATCCATACATTTTGAGCAGAGGTTCTTACTGCATTTTTTGCAATCCGTTTAACGTATACGTTTTATGGAAAAAAAACTAATGCAATTGTGTGTCATCTGTTTAGGTCCGTTTTTCCATTGACTTCCCTCAAGGATCAAAACAGATGCGTTTTTTTTTTTTACTGTAAAGAAAAGTAGTACAACAAGGCAAAGAATAGCCGTCACTACAATCTGGAGCTACACCCTATAACAGGCAGGTAACAATTGGGGATATGCTCGGTGGTGCTAGTTAAGAAACAATCTTCATAATCAACAGTAGCGAAAAGAAAAAATTAAAAACTGCACTCACCGGCATCAATGACAACTTCTTTATTGTTTATGAATGTGCGGACATCGTGGAGCAGACGCCAGCTAGGTGCGGGTAACAGGCTTGTTTTGCGCTGCTGCGCTTCAATGGACCCCTCCCCCTTTGCTACATCAACCTATCTAAGTAAACAAATTGACGTAAGTGAACATGTGATCGCATCAGTAAGAGCATTGAAACAATATAAAAACAATTGGACATATAAGTCATATCAAAAAGCTACGGTCTATTCTATCATTAAGGCCACCAGGACCTCCGGCCTCAGTACGCAGGATCCATTTTGTCTCAGCCTTCATTAGAAGGCTATAACTTTCCTCTCCTGCTTGAGCCTTAACCCTCTCGATCCCTGCAAATGTAATCGCTAACAGGTTGCCTCTATGCATTTCATTTATGTCACTAATGAATCTCGGTGCACCAGAACCAGTTCTTAATAGAAATGTTCCCTAATACAGGTATGGAGTGCTCGCTTTGTTTTACCTATGTAAAATCTTCCGCATTCACAGAAGATTACATAGATTACTGGGCTAGTTCTGCAACAAATAAAATCTTTAACCTGTATCTGGTGTCCATTAATATTTAAATTAGTTCCTTTATGCATGTACGTACACCAATTGCAGGAACCACATTTATGATTCCCCTTTAATTCATGCCGTAACCATGCTGAACCTGATACGCCTGGAGTAGTGGATCCACTGGACCGTCACCAGCGATGGCACTAACCTCACCAGGGAGCAGAGTCTAAGGGGCCGCTGGTTTTCACCAGAGCCCGCCGCAAGGCGGGATGGACTTGCTGCGGCAGGCGACCCCCAGGTCGCTACCCCTAGCTTGGTTGCTGGTGATGGCAGGCGAGGCGTGGCAGGAGCAGTAGGCAGGAGATGGTAGTGGCAGAGGTCTATAGTCGTGACCGGAGGAGACAGGCTGAAGACAGGAGCAATAGAGTAACGGGGAAGCAGGAACCAGGAACAAGGACTAGGGACCAGGTAGTGGACAGGAATCAGGAACAACAGGGAGCTGGGCCAAACACTATGGGAAGCATGTAGAGGCTCCAACACCTGTAGTGGGGCAGGGCTGGAATTTATAGGGAGTGATTGTGCACATGGACCAATTAGGAGAGCACTGCCCCTTTAAATCTGAGACAGCCGGCGCGCGCGCGCGCCCTAGGAGGCGGGGACGCATGCGCCGGCCGGCACAGCGACGGACAGGAGCGTGGAGAGGTAAGGCGCCCCCCGGGGCCGAAGTGACAGCAGCGCCGGGTCCCTGCCTACGGACACCGGCTGCTGCATGGGGCAGTGGGGAGTCGTGGCGGCGGCCCGGAGCACGGGACGCCGCCACGGCCGTGACAGTACCCCCCCCCCCCTTTGGCCTCCCCCTCTTTCTGGCCTGTAGGAACCTCTTGATGAGGTCTTGGTCCAGGATGTTAGCCTCGGGTTCCCAGGACCTCTCCTCAGGACCAAATCCTTTCCAGTCCACTAGGAAGGATCGTCTCCCTCTGACAGTTTTCATAGCCAGAATGTCTTTGACAATGTAAACGTCATCAGAGACGGCTTGTGGAGCAGAGAGCGAAGCCTTATCGGAGAACCGGTTGAGGACCACTGGCTTTAAGAGGGAGACATGGAAGGCGTTTGGAATCCGCATTGTAGGGGGTAGGCGGAGTTTGTAGGTGACAGGGTTGAGGCGTTTTAGCACCGAGAAAGGACCGAGGAAACGAGGACCCAACTTGTAGCTGGGAATCTTGAGTCGGACATATTTGGCCGAGAGCCAGACTTTGTCACCAGGGAGAAAATTCATGGCTGGTCTTCTTCTCTTATCCGCCTGGTCCTTCATGCGGACAGATGCCTTGAGCAGAGATTGTCGAGTCTGTTCCCAGATTGACTGCAGGTCAGATAACAACTCCTCCACGGCTGGGACCTCAGAGGATGGAGAGAGAGGCAGAGGAGGACGAGGGTGACGTCCATAGACCACATAGAAGGGTGACTTGCCTGTGGAGCTCGAGTCCAGATGATTGTAGGAAAACTCTGCCCAAGGAAGCAGACTGGACCAGTTGTCCTAGCGAGCGGAGACGAAATGTCGAAGATAATTGCCAAGGACCTGATTGACCCTCTCCACTTGCCCATTGGTCTGGGGATGATAGGCCGAAGAGAAGTCCAGCTTCACTTGGAGTTGAGAGCAGAGAGCACGCCAGAATCTGGAGACAAATTGTGAGCCTCTGTCAGAGACTATATGAAGAGGAAGACCATGGAGGCGGAAGATATGCTGAAAGAACAGCTGGGCCAGGCGAGGGGCTGATGGTAATCCAGGAAGAGCCACGAAGTGGGACATCTTGGAGAAGCGGTCCGTGACAACCCAGATGACTGTGTTACCCGCAGATGGAGGTAAGTCTGTGACAAAGTCCATGCCTATATGACACCAGGGGCGGTCTGGAACTGGCAAGGGCTGAAGTAGGCCGGCAGGTCTTTGATGAGAGGACTTGTTTCTGGCACAGATGGTACAGGACGCCACAAAGTCTTTGACATCCTGGAGTAGGCTAGGCCACCAGTAGTGGCGGGAGATCAGTTGCCCGGTCTTTAGAACTCCCGGATGCCCGGCCACCATAGAGGAATGACCCCATTTCAAGATGCGTTTACGGAGTGTGGGGCGCACATAAGTCTTACCGGGAGGCAACTGCTGCAGAGTAGAAGTGGCAACTGGTACTAGGCGATTGGGAGGTATTATGTGTCGAGGAGATTCCTCTTGCCCCATAACATCGGATGCTCGGGATAACGCATCGGCCTTGATATTCTTCTCGGCTGGACGGAAATGAATGGTGAAGTTGAACCGAGAGAAGAAGAGGGACCACCTGGCCTGCCGGGGATTGAGGCGTTGAGCCGATTGGAGGTAGAGGAGGTTCTTGTGGTCCGTGTAGATGTTAACGGGATGTTTAGCCCCCTCTAGGAGATGACGCCACTCCTCCAGTGCCAGCTTAATAGCCAGGAGTTCCCGATCTCCTATAGTATAGTTCCTCTCGGCAGGGGAAAAAGTCTTAGAAAAGAACCCGCAGGTTCTGGTCTTGCCTGATGTGTCCCTTTGCGAGAGGACTGCTCCGGCGCCCACAGAGGAAGCATCAACTTCAAGAGAAAACGGCTTGGAGATATCCGGGCAAACTAGAGCAGGAGCGGAGGCAAAGGCAGACTTTAGGCTATTGAAGGCATGTTCGGCCTCGGGAGGCCAGCGTCTAGGATCCGCCTTCTTCTTTGTGAGAGCCACTATGGGTGCAACCAGGGTAGAGAAGTGAGGGATGAATTGCCGATAGTAGTTGGCAAATCCAAGGAATCGTTGGATAGCTCTAAGTCCCTCAGGACGAGGCCACTGGAGAACAGCTGAGAGCTTGGCAGGATCCATCTGTAGGCCCTGGTCGGAGACAATGTATCCAAGAAACGGCAGGCTGCGCTGATGGAAAACGCACTTCTCCAGCTTGGCATACAAACGGTTGGCCCGTAGTCTCCGTAGAACCTGTCGTACATGGGACACGTGGGTCTGCTGGTCGTGGGAGAAGACCAGGATGTCGTCAAGATAGACAATGACGCAGACATAGAGGAGATCGCGGAATAAATCATTCACAAATTCCTGGAAGACCGCTGGGGCGTTGCATAGGCCGAATGGCATGACCAGATATTCGTAGTGCCCATCTCTGGTGTTGAAAGCGGTCTTCCATTCGTCTCCTTCACGAATACGGATCAGGTTATACGCTCCCCTGAGATCCAACTTGGAGAAGATCCTAGCTCCACGGAGACGGTCGAATAGTTCTGGGATTAGCGGAAGAGGATAGCGGTTCTTGACAGTCACCTTATTTAAGCCCCGGTAGTCTATGCATGGGCGGAGGGAACCGTCCTTCTTCTGCACAAAGAAAAATCCAGCACCAGCGGGAGACGCGGATTTACGGATGAAGCCCTTCTGTAAGTTCTCCCGGATGTAGGAGGACATGGCTTCCGTCTCGGGCACAGAGAGAGGGTATACTCGACCACGTGGGGGAGAAGTTCCAGGAAGAAGGTCTATAGGGCAATCATAGGACCGATGAGGTGGTAGAGAGTCTGCCTCCTTGGCCGAGAAGACATCAATAAAGTCTTGGTATTCATGCGGTAGACCAGACAAAGGCTTGGCATTAGCAGGTGACCTCGTAGAGCACCTGGGTTGAGGAGGTCTCAGACACCTATTTGGACAGTCCTGGCCCCAGCTGAGAACCTCCCCAGTTCTCCAGTCCAGCTTAGGGGTATGTAATTGCAGCCAAGGAAGACCCAGCAAGATGGCGGAAGAGGAATGGCGCAAGACGTAGAAGGAGATCCTCTCCTGATGTAAGGCGCCCACCTGGAGGACTAGGGGTTCAGTCTGGCAGTGCACAGCTTCGGTAAGAATCTCGCCCGTGATCGAAGAGATAGACCGGGGTTGAGCTAGCTGTATCACGGGTAGCCGCCATCTTTGGACCAACGAAGCAGAAATGAAACTGCCAGCAGCGCCAGAGTCGATGAGGGCAGTAGTCTGGAGAACTTGCCCTGAGGGTGTCTGGATGGAGACTGGCATAGTCAATCTTGGAGAGGTGGCATTCACACCTAGGGAGACCTCTCCCACTGGACCTAGGTGCGAGCGTTTCCCGGACGCTGAGGACGTTGGGGACATCTCTGCCGAAAGTGATCAGCGCCACCGCAGTATAGGCAGAGATTCAGCTCTAGTCGACGGGCCCTTTCTTCAGTCGTCAAGCGAGCTCGATCCACCTGCATAGGAACTTCTGGAGACGACTGGGGCATAGGAGCAACGGGATTTTGGAATACCGGTGCCAACCGAGGATGGCGACGGGGCAGACTCAGACGCCGTTCTTGTCGGACCTCCTCCTCTCTCTCGGAAAACCTGGTGTCGACTCTGGTAGCCAGTAGAATGAGTTCGTTCAAGGAGGTAGGAAGGTCTCGGGCAGCGAGCACATCTTTCACTCGAGTGGAAAGGCCCTTCTTGAAGGTGGCTAATAGGGCGGCCTCGTTCCAGTCCAATTCAGCTGCCAGGGTGCGGAACTGGATGGCATAGTCACCAACAGAGGAGCTCCCTTGAGAGAGGTTGAGGAGAGCTGTCTCAGCTGAAGTAGCACGGGCAGGTTCCTCAAAGACGGAGCGAAACTCGGCCAGGAAGGTTCGGAGATTGGCAGCAACAGGGTCATCTCGGTCCCACAGCGGCGTGGCCCAGGCCAGAGCTCTACCCTCCAATAGGCTGATGATGAAAGCCACTTTAGAGCGCTCGGTGGGAAACTGACTACTTAAAAGTTCAATATGCATGGTGCACTGAGCCAGGAATCCCCTGCACAACTTGGGATCGCCTCCATATTTAGTCGGGAGGGCCAGTCGAAGTCTCGAGGTGGCTGCTGGTGGTGGTGAGCGCTGGGCTGTAGCATGCTGCTGTAGGGCGGCAGTCAATTGCTGGATTTGCTGCGACTGTTGCTGGATTTGTTGAGCCTGTTGCGCGACCACTCTGGCGACGTCACGGAGATCAGGCACTTCGCCGGGATCCATGGTTGGAGCCTACTGATACGCCTGGAGTAGTGGATCCACTGGACCGTCACCAGCGATGGCACTAACCTCACCAGGGAGCGGAGTCTAAGGGGCCGCTGGTTTTCACCAGAGCCCGCCGCAAGGCGGGATGGACTTGCTGCGGCAGGCGACCCCCAGGTCGCTACCCCTAGCTTGGTTGCTGGTGATGGCAGGCGAGGCGTGGCAGGAGCAGTAGGCAGGAGATGGTAGTGGCAGAGGTCTGTAGTCGTGAACCAGGAACAAGGACTAGGGACCAGGTAGTGGACAGGAATCAGGAGCAACAGGGAGCTGGGCCAAACCCTATGGGAAGCATGTAGAGGCTCCAACACCTGTAGTGGGGCAGGGCTGGAATTTATAGGGAGTGATTGTGCACATGGACCAATTAGGAGAGCACTGCCCCTTTAAATCTGAGACAGCCGGCGCGCGCGCCCTAGGAGGCGGGGACGCGCGCGCCGGCCGGCACAGCGACGGACAGGAGCGTGGAGAGGTAAGGCGCCCCCCGGGGCCGAAGTGACAGCAGCGCCGGGTCCCTGCCTACGGACACCGGCTGCTGCATGGGGCAGTGGGGAGTCGTGGCGGCGGCCCGGAGCACGGGACGCCGCCGCGGCCGTGACAGTACCATATTTACTAGCAGTCTTCATTTTGATGTGAACTAATGTATCTTTTATACTTTTACTTCGCCTAAAGGCAACAAAACGTTTTTTCTCTGCCTGTTCACACAGTGTTGTGTCATTTTCTATCAGGTACCAGTATTTATTAATGGCCCTACGGATTTGTGTAGCCATTGGTGACATTTTTTATTTTGTTGCGTTATGAAGAGTATTGCGATTTTTTTGCATAGCTTTCTGTAGTGATTCATCCAGCAATTTTTCAGGATATGTTATTACATAAAGAAAGTTATACAAATCCCTAATATACACTAATTATGGGAAATGCACATATGGTGCTATTTTCCCTCAATTTAGTAGATCAGGCAGGCTCACTTCCTCTAAAAAAAACAGGATGTCACGTCTCAAGTATAGTGTCCAGCAGGGAGCGCATGTATGCAGATATATCAGTGCCTTCTCCCTCTCTGTGCTGGCTGACACCCCACTGCGGAGGCCCCTTCCCCCAACTAGCTCACCCAGCCGTCCAGTCCCAGCAGGGTCAGCATTCCCCCAACTAGCTCTGAGCCCACCCAGCCGCGCTGTCCTGTGCAAGAGCGCTCACCCGCCACTCGTTCCCAGCGGGGTGAGCGCTCCTGATCCTCCCCATCTAGCTGCCCACTGCCTTGCAGGAGCGTTCACCCACCGCTCGGTTGCGGTGCGTGAGTGTTCCTGAACCTTCGCCGTATGCATCAACCCGTCCTCTCTGAGATACCCACAGTGCAGGAGGGGTGAGCGCTGAGGCACAGTGGGGCTCGGAGGCTGTCCTCGCTGCACCTCAGCGCTCACCCCTCCTACGCTGTGGGTATCTCAGAGAGGATGGGTTGATGCATACGGGGAAGGTTCAGGAACGCTCACCGCACTGCGACCGGGCTGCGGGTGAGCGCTTCTGCAAGGCAGCAGACAGCTAGATGGGGAGGATTACGAGTGCTCACCCCACCGGGAACAAGCGGGGGGTGAATGCTCCTGCAAGGCACCGGGCAGCTAGATGGCAAAGATCAGGAGCGCTCACCCTGCCGGGAACGAGCGTCGGGTGAGCGCACCTGCACAGGACGGCATGGCTGGATCGGCTCAGAGCTAGTTGGGGAGCGCTGACCCTGCTCGGACCAAGTGGCAAGGTGAGCTAGTTTGGGGGAGGGGCCTCAGCGGGGTGTCAGCCAGCACAGAGAGGGAGAAGGCATTGATTTTTCAAATTTTATCAATAACAATACAGTTACATATCAAAGGAAGATATAAATAGGATACAATATAGTAAGTTTGAAAACAATTTTGCTATAAAGAACAATAGAATCTAAAGAACAAAAATGAATGCTCTACAGGATAGAAAGAAATTTAGATAAAGAATCTCTATCTTTAATATAATTAAGGAACTCTGAGTACTCCTAGGGTGCCCTTTGCCTCTGCCGTCTGATACCAAACAGTATTACAAAAGTGTTTTATAACAGCTTCCCTCTCCTCCTGCGACATAACCTTTATGAGAAAAACTTTCCATTTTTTAATGAAATTTTTTGTGGAAACATCCTAAGCCTTTTAAGGCCGATAACAGAGTAAGATAAATACATTTTAAGGCTATAGGTTTTTCACAGGGATCTCCATCCCCGGCCACCACAACATGAAAAATATGAGTTAGAGGTTTGGATTCATTCCATGTATTCTGAATAAAGGTTTGTACTAATTGCCAGTATGTCTGAATTTGAGAACAAGACCAAACACAGTGTATTAAATCTGCGCTAGGTTCTTTACATTTTGGACAATATGTCAAGAAATCATCTGGCATGGTGGAGTAAGAAAAGTTAAAAGCGTAAATTGCCTTATGCAGTAGCTGGAAGTGGATTTCCCTCAATTTCAGTGGCTGCAGTAACATATCGGATGCTATGTAGCAATTTTTGTTCCAAATAATCTGTTTGTTTTTCTGCAGACCATTTCCGGAGAAAAGGGGAAGTAGATTTGTGTAAGGAATCAACAAAAGATAAGGTGGGAGAAGAATTGGAGCATAGAAAATCAAAATCATTAGTTTTTTTCTGCCGTAGCATTATATGAGGGATATCATACAAGTCTCTAAATTTTTCCCAAGATAACAACTCTCCCTTTTCCGAGTCCAGTTACTTTAGTGAGTGATTTGTTTTTGTTTCCATACCATATAGTCCGGATTAGTGGTACCGTGTAGAAAAAGAGGATTGTCCTATAATGAATTTATACAATTTTCTTAAAGCTTTCCATGTGGCGATGGTATCAGCGATAATAACATTGTGTTTTAAATGTGAGGGTAGTTCTGAAATAGAGAAGTGAAGAAGCGAGGCCAAAGGCCAAGGAGAAGAAAGAGCAGACTCCAAGGAATAATAAGAAAAAAAAGAAGTACCGTTAATCCAGTCTCTGATGTGTCTGAAAATGGAAGCCAAATTATAGAATCTGATATTAGGTAATTGAGCACCACCTTTATGTTTAGGGAAGCTGAGCATATCGTAAGCTATTCTTGGTCGTTTTGACCTCCAAATAAATTTGGTAAAGGCTGATCTGAGTTGAGAAATATAAGGGATACAATAATTTAGCAAATGACATCATCTTAATAAGATGAATACAGCCAAAGATTGAAAGGGGTCATTTTTCCACCAATCAAGTTCTTCTTTTATTTTTTGGAAGATTGGGATATAATTTAATGAGTAGAGAGAAGAAGGGGTATGTCCCCTTCTATTTCCCAGAGTGGTTGCAGGGGGAAACAGTGAAGACCCACTCATGAGCGAAGGGAAGTGTGGGTTGCCTAAGAGGGGCGTCAGAGGGCCTGCGGCAGTAAGTCCCGTTTTGAACACGAAGCCCTTCCACATGGAATACAGGGACCCTAATGGGGGGAGAGTTTCAATTTCCTGGTATCTGTCTGTCTGGGAATCCAAAAGACCCCTTGTGCTATATGTGGGTCTAGGGCATGTTCCATTTCTACCCATAATTTAGACGATTTGTGTTGAAGAAGATCCAGAACACACGCAGCTATGGATGCTCTATAGTAGATGGTGAAGTCGGGTAAGCCTGTCCAACCATTGACTTTCCGTCTGATAAAGACCGAGTGCCGCAGTCTCGCCCTAGATGAGCCCCAGACAAACTTGAATCCTTCAAAAAGGAGCATGGGAGGTGTATAGGAATGGTCTGGAAATAGTATAGAAGTTTTGGCAGGGAATCCATCTTAAGTACACTAATCCTACCGAACCACGATAGTGGTAGTGTACCCCAACTCCTTAAATCTTTCTCAAGTGTCATTAGGAATGGTTTATAGTTAAGGTCATATAGTTTGTAAGCTTGTCTGCCTGCTAATCTATCTCTCCAGCAGCTGGTCGAGCCCTTTACGCAGTGGCGTAGCTACCATGAAGGCAGGGAAGGCGACTGCTATGGGGCCCTTGCAAGAAGGGGGCCCTTGCAAGAAGGGGGCCCCAGAAAGCCATGCTCTGCCTTCATGTTAGGTATGCCACTGACAGCCGACCTTCGCATTCCCCCTCCCGCAGAGGAAGAAGGAACCGCCACTGTACTCTTCAGCCCGCTCACTGTAGTGCAGGGTGAGCGAAATGCACATCAGAAGGAGAGGGACAGAGAAGCAGGACCTGCCAGGTCCTGTACACACAGGGTAATGACTAAATCTCATATCGCAAAGGGACCTTGCTGGGGGCGGGCACACAGCTCCCAGGCAATCCCCGCCCCGGACAGATTTCATTGGCTGCTCCACTCCGGGCTTCCTAGCAGTCAAAATCAGACCCTGCCGACCCTAATCCGAACGTTTAGTATTAGGGTTGCGCGTCGGTTTACAGTTACTACAAACATTTAACTATCTTCTGCCCAAACAACAACCCTAACCCTAACCCTAGGGGTTGGTGCTAATCAGGAGGGTTAGGGTTGGGTCTGTGGTGAGGGTTAGACATGAGAAATCCGTGGGACGTAACCCTAATCCAACCTCCAACCCTAACCCTAAACTTTCGGATTAGGGTCAGGGGTCTGGCAGGGTCTGATTTTGACTGTTAGGAAGCCCAGAGTGGAGCAGCCAATGAAATCCGTCTGGGGGGGAGGGGGGGGGCTTGCCTGGGAGCTGAGTGCCTGCCCCCAGCAAGGTCCCTTTGCGGTATGGGATTTAGTCACTACGCACAGAAGGAGAGGGATGAAGGACCTTATCACATGACCCTAAGGTCCTTAATACCTCGATGGGGTAGATGCTATTTCCAAGGTTGAGACTAGAATGTAGTTGCCAGGGGTAGGTCCTACCTCTGGAGACCGGAATCTAGCCCATTCAGTGTGAGCAGGCTAGAATGTAGTTGCCAGGGGTAGGTCCTACCCCTGGAGTCCGGAATCTAGCCCATTCACTATGAGCAGGCTAGAATGTAGTTGCTAGAAGTAGGTCCTACCCCTGGAGTCCGGAATCTAGCCCATTCACTAGGAGAAGGCTAGAATGTAGTTGCCAGAGGTAGGTCCTACCCCTGGAGTTTCTAAAAAGTAATTTTTACCCCTGAAGTACAGAATTTAGACTGTTCTCTACTGAGCAGGCTAGAATGTAATTGCCAGAGGTAGGTCCTACCCCTGGAGCCCGTAGTTGCCAGAAGTAGGTCCTACCCCTGGAGTCCGGAATCTAGCTCATTCACTGTGAGCAGGCTAGAATGTAGTTGCCAGAGGTAGGTCCTACCCCTGGAGCCCGGAATCTAGCTCATTCACTATGAGCAGGCTAGAATGTAGTTGCCAGAGGTAGGTCCTACCATTGGAGTCTGTAGTTGCCAGAAGTAGGTCCTACCCCTGGAGTCCGGAATCTAGCTCATTCACTGTGAGCAGGCTAGAATGTAGTTGCCAGAGGTAGGTCCTACCCCTGGAGCCCGTAGTTGCCAGAAGTAGGTCCTACCTCTGGAGTCCGGAATCTAGCCCATTCAGTGTGAGCAGGCTAGAATGTAGTTGCCAGGGGTAGGTCCTACCCCTGGAGTCCAGAATCTAGCCCATTCACTATGAGCAGGCTAGAATGTAGTTGCCAGAGGTAGGTCCTACCCCTGGAGTTGCTAAAAAGTAATTTTTACCCCTGAAGTACAGAATTTACTGTACTGTTGTCTACTGAGCAGGCTAGAATGTAATTGCCAGAGGTAGGTCCTACCCCTGAAGCCCGTAGTTGCCAGAAGTAGCTCCTACCCCTGGAGTCCGGAATCTAGCTCATTCACTATGAGCAGGCTAGAATGTAGTTGCCAGAGGTAGGTCCTACCATTGGAGTCTGTAGTTGCCAGAAGTAGCTCCTACCCCTGGAGTCCGGAATCTAGCCCATTCACTATGAGCAGGCTAGAATGTAGTTGCCAGAGGTAGGTCCTACCCCTGGAGCCCGTAGTTGCCAGAAGTAGGTCCTACTACCTCTGGAGTCCGGAATCTAGCCCATTCAGTGTGAGCAGGCTAGAATGTAGTTGCCAGGGGTAGGTCCTACCCCTGGAGTCCAGAATCTAGCCCATTCACTATGAGCAGGCTAGAATGTAGTTGCCAGAGGTAGGTCCTACCCCTGGAGTTGCTAAAAAGTAATTTTTACCCCTGAAGTACAGAATTTACTGTACTGTTGTCTACTGAGCAGGCTAGAATGTAATTGCCAGAGGTAGGTCCTACCCCTGAAGCCCGTAGTTGCCAGAAGTAGCTCCTACCCCTGGAGTCCGGAATCTAGCTCATTCACTATGAGCAGGCTAGAATGTAGTTGCCAGAGGTAGGTCCTACCATTGGAGCCCGTAGTTGCCAGAAGTAGGTCCTACCCCTGGAGTCCAGAATCTAGCTCATTCACTGTGAGCGGGCTAGAATGTAGTTGTCAGAGGTAGGTCCTACCCCTGGAGCCCGGAATCTAGCCCATTCACTGTGAGCAGGCTAGAATGTAGTTGCCAGAGGTAGGTCCTACCCCTGGAGCCCGTAGTTGACAGAAGTAGGTCCTACCCCTGGAGTCCGGAATCTAGCCCATTCACTATGAGCAGGCTAGAATGTAGTTGCCAGAGGTAGGTCCTACCTCTGGAGCCCGTAGTTGCCAGAAGTAGGTCCTACCCCTGGAGTCCGGAATCTAGCTCATTCACTGTGAGCAGGCTAGAATGTAGTTGCCAGAGGTAGGTCCTACCCCTGAAGCCCGTAGTTGCCAGAAATAGGTCCTACCCCTGAAGCCTGTAGTTGCCAGAAGTAGGTCCTACCCCTGGAGTCCGGAATCTATCTCATTCACTATGAGCAGGCTAGAATGTAGTTGCCAGAGGTAGGTCCTACCCCTGAAGCCCGTAGTTGCCAGAAGTAGGTCCTACCCCTGGAGTCCGGAATCTAGCTCATTCACTGTGAGCAGGCTAGAATGTAGTTGCCAGAGGTAGGTCCTACCCCTGGAGCCCGTAGTTGCCAGAAGTAGGTCCTACCCCTGGAGTCCGGAATCTATCTCATTCACTATGAGCAGGCTAGAATGTAGTTGCCAGAGGTAGGTCCTACCCCTGGAGCCCGTAGTTGCCAGAGGTAGGTCCTGGCTAAAAAGTAATTCCTACCTCCGGAGTCTAACCTATTCAGTGTGAGCAGGCTAGAATGTAGTTGCCAGAGGTAGGTCCTACCCCTGGAGTCCCTGGTTGTCAGAGATTGGGGGTGGGGGGCTTTGGTAACCTACATGGCAACTCATCACTCACTAAAAAGCTGAGCCTGACAAGCTCATAGAGACAGCCACAGTCCTCCTTGCACCACACAGAGGGAACTGATCCATCTACAAGGAGAATGGGAGGTGGATGGAACTCACTGATCCATCTGCCCCATTATACAGGCAGGAGAGATGCCAGCACATGGGTATTGTAAAGGTTAGTGCCAGAGATATGTAATTTCCTTAACAAACATCCAACCTTCCAGTATATATTAGCTGCTGTAAGTCCTACAGGAAGTGATGTATTCTCTTTAGTCTGACACAGTGCTCTTTGCTGCCACCTCTGTCCGTGTCAGGAACTGTTCAGAGCAGTAGAAAACCTCTCCTGCTCTCCAGACTGGAAATAATAAAGTAATCTAAAAGAGGTTGCAGGGCCGTTCTATGGCCTCCCTTCCCTGCTTGCGCTCGCTTTGTGGGGTTTGCGGTCACTGACCGACAGTGTGTAGTGTAGGGACTCAGGGGACCTGCACGTGGTACACGAGGCAATATGGTTTAATCAAATTATATACCATCATCCTGGCGTTGGTTTTTAAATGTAGCCGAGAAGCATTAGGGCCCATTCACACAGAGCAAGAACGGCGGAATGCCGCCAGCCTCAGTGTCTTAATGACGCTCTATGGGAGGTGCACACTGCATCTCTCGGCGCTGAAGAATGAACATGTTCATTCTTCAGCGCAGGGAGAGGAGCCGCACGCGCCTCCCATACAAGGTCATTATGACACGGAGGCTGGCGGCATTCCGCCGTTCTTGCTTTGTATGAACAGACCCTTAGTGTCAGCCATAGGTGTGAGGTGCAGCAGCTCCTTTCTCTCCATGCCGTATAATCTAAAAGAGGTTGTTTCTGATAGGCAAGGTGTGCATGGTCACTTTCTACAAAGCCTCCCTGCAGTAATTTGTTTAAACTCCTTATAAACGCACTCTAACCAAGTGTCAAAGAGTACTGGCTTGACATTTGGGCCACACCTCGGCCCGCCTCACCCCATTTTCATGCATTTTACCCATTAGCCTGCCTCCTGCTCCCCGTCGTAGTCACGTTGTTGCACGTCTGCACAGACAATTCCCTCTGAGGGTGTGCTCCTGATAACACCATTCCTGCATGCACCATAGGGCGGAAGAGGAGGGTGCAGAGGGCATTGGCTTCAGGCCCTCAGCATGTGTGCACCGCACTTCTGCCCAACAACGCATGCACGATTAGCAACATAATGATATCGGGGAGCAGGAGGCAGGCGAATAGGTATATATGCATTAAAAAGGGGAGGAAGAAGTAGTGGTGAGGCGGGCCGAGATGCGGCACAAATGCCAAGCCACCACTCCTCTTTGACGCTTGGTTAGACTGTTTGTTAAGTGGAAAAATCCCACTGCACAGAGGCTTTGTAGACAGGTTCAATGCACACAAGGGGATACACACTGTTAGCACCTCGGGTCCAGTCACTGACGGATTCACTTTGGGGCTATGTTCACACTGCGTATTTTTCTGTTCGTATAGTGCAAACCGCGAATATACGCACGTAGTTTTGAGGTTGATGCGTTCGCTTGGAAGTATACGATATACGCCTGCACAATGCACACTACGTATGAGCTTACGGCGGGATCGTATACGGCGCCATGAAAAATTAACAAGACCATTGTTTGAGGACGGAAATATTGTAACTCACGGCCGTGGATTTCAGTGCGGTCCCGTACGGAGTACTTATTTCAGCCAAATTGAACTTGATTTTTCGATCCAAAAGGTTCTGTGTGTTTTATTGGGCGAAGATTTCCAAGTAAATGACCTGTTTCAGATCACTACGAAACAAGCTATGTTCACAGTTTGTATCATCCGGCCGCATGTCGATTTTTCCCACGCCCGTAGTTTCGGCCGCACATGTACGGCGGCGTACGAACTACGGCCGGATTCATACGCAGTGTAAACATAGCCTAAAGCTTAAAGAGTCACTGTCGTATTTTTTTTTTTTGCAGAAATCAATAGTCCAGGCGATTTTAAGAAACTTTGTAATTGGGTTTATTAGCCAAATCTGCCATTATCTGCATGTAAAAAGCCTTTTCCCAGGTCCCCCCCTCCTTCCTCTTTTTCATCCACTCTGAAAAATCTGAAAATTGTGACTTGTTGCAGGAGACGTCCCCTGTCTGTTCTAGGGAGAGGGGAGGGGGGGAGGAGGAAGGAGGGAGTTAGCCGGCAGCAGAAAGCAGATAACAGAGGATTACAGGCACGGAGCTGGGTGACAGCTGTAATCTGAGCTCAGACAGGTCACTGGTGATGGTCAGAACAGATAACGGGTGAGGGATTTGTAGATTAACTCTTTGTTGTCCTGTTTTGGTCTTTTCTTTAGCTCTCTCCATAGGAGAACAATGAAGACAGGGGGGAGAGCTTCAAACTGCTTTTTCATGATAAAAATGCATTTTTCGGATAATAAACCCAATTACAAAGTTTCTTAAAATCGCCTAGACTATTGATTTCTGCAAAAAAAAAATTCACGACAGTGACACTTTAAAAATGTAGAAAAATAAAAGACGGGGTACTGGGGTAATAATGGGGGAAGGTGGGGTTAGTGTTAGCCATTTTATACCAGCTAATACTAAGCCCTGACTCATGGATGCCATCTGTCAGCCTGTAAAGTAAAGATGACAAGTTGAAAAAAATAATGTTTTATTCAAAAAATAACCCCCCCCCCCCCCACACACACACACACACACTCCTCGTTGACCACACTGGTCATTGACATTGTCCACCAAATCAGTCACAAGCCTGTTTACCAATATCTGAAAAACAAGAGGGGAGACACAAAAAAGGGCAGGAGCAGAACACCCATCATTTTGAAAGGTGTTTTGCACCTTACAATATACAGCATCTTGCCAGATGCTGCTTACAGTCTGGTACACAAGGGGTTAAGTGAGGATGCATCGCATCTCCTCTTAACCCTTTTGGTGCCATACTGAACAATGTGGCCCACGATGGGGTTGTGAGGATGCACTGTATCCACACCAACTCCCTAGTGGCCAGACCAATCTCACTCTTTACCCATCCCCGCAAGGAAGGGGGGTTAAACGCCCCCTTCCTTTCTGGGATGGGTGCAGTGCGGGTAAAGCTTCCATACTCACCTTCAACATCTTTCTTCTCCAGAGCCCAGCACACTGAGCTTTTAGTGTGCTGTGCTCTGTCTCTTCAAATCTACCATCAGCCACTCAGCGGCTGAGGCGGGGCATTGCTGCAGGCGATGACTGGCTGAGCAAAGACTTGTGCAGTGTCAGCTCAGCCAATCAGCAGCTGATCACCTCTCCCCCACCCCAATAAACACAATGAAACAACACCCCCAGCTCTCCCCCACCCCAATAAAAACATGAAACCATTTTTTTTTTTTTTTAATAAACTTTTATTACAAACAATTTAAAGATTAATATTGCACAGTGATCTGTCAGCAGGTTCTGGTTGTATAAACTAATAGTGTGTACAAGGCTTTTTATGCAATCAATATTATACCTTTATTTTGAAAATTAAGGTTATATTCACAGTTTTTTTTTTGTATCCGATGCAGGGATATGTCGCAAAGATGTCTGAGACAGCCCATAGGTCTAGGGAAGTGCCGGAATTCTGGACACTTTCCTGATGCACATCAGGAAAGTGTCCGGAATTCTGGTGACAGGCCACGCTGGGTGCATGTGACAGGCCGGGGTGGGCGCCTGCATGGAGCTGCAGGCACCAGCCCCCCTCCCAGGCAGGCACAGTGCCAGTGCAGCGGACACTAGACTGGGAGCACTAGGCTGGGAGCAGACCACAGGCATTCTTGGCAGCATTCCTCTATCTAGCTACCCCCCCCCCCCCCCCCCAACCTCAGCACAATGATGATCGCTAAGTCCCCCGGGACCGCAGCAGTGATGTTTGCAGCCCCGCCCATCTCATTCTCGCCAGCAGTGATAATTGCTAAGAAACAACTCCTCCCCCCCCCCCCACCTATCATGTGTCACAAATCCGGAAAATCTGTCCAGATTTCCAGACCCATAGGGGTACATTAGTCATGGACACATTTCAGGATTTTTTCTGAAGGGCGTCTGTTCCGGAAAATAGGTCAGGATTTTTCACATTCTGTCCTAATTTCATCCGAAATTCTGGCACAGATGCCCCCGTAGAACTATACGGGAGCACCAGAACTCTGGATGCTTTCCTGATGCACACCAGGAAAGCATCCAGAACTCCTGATTTGGTGCCCCAGTGTTCCTTTTACAGACCTCACTGTGCAACGATGAGTTCCCCTTAGAGGTGGGGGGGGGGGGGGGGCCTGGGGCCGCGGGGGGCGACAGAGGGTGGGGGACTGGGGCAGCTGGGGGGAACAGAGGAGACTGGGGCAGCTGGGGGTGACAGAGGGGGACATCTGGGGGGAACAGAGTGAAATGGGGCAGCTGGGGGTGCCAGATGGGACTGGGGTAGCTGGACACACCTCCTCCCGGCCGCACATGAAGCTCCTCGGTCTCTGGAGGCCGCGGGGACTGCAGGGTAAGGTGATCGCATTGCTGCAGGCTCTGGAGCTGTACAGCAGGATTGGGGGTTTACACTGCACCCCCTGATCCTGCTGTAAAGCTCCAGGACCCGTAGCAATGCGATCACCTTACCCTGCAGCCCCGCGGCCTCCTCCAGAGACCGGGGAGCAGGGCTGTATTTACCCGTTCCGCTTGCTCTTCCCCCGGCTGCCAGTGTGCTGTGACATCTGGGGGCGCTCCGCTGCCGGCTGTACAGGGAGGCGGTAGTCCCCATGTGGCCGGCACTCTCTGGGACATGTCCTTCTCCCCTGCAGTACGGAGTGCACCCTCTGCTCCCAGGCACCGCCCACCTCTGAACCCGCGCACTGCACGGGTTCAGATGGTCACTCGCCTGCGGCGGTAGAGTGACTGTGATGGGCGTCTCGCTCCTGGTGTTTGGCCGGTAGAGAATGCCGGCCACAAGAACCACGTTCAGCGGCCCCATGTTCTGCCTTGTGCAGCTCTTTCTCTCCTCGTACACCTCACGCAATGATTTTTACGATGAATTTACGATTTTTACAAAAAATTCAAATCAATTCTAAAATTCTGGGCAAATTAATTGAATTTGATTAATCACCCAGCCCTATGGTCTAGTGTGCCAACATACATTCCACACACATCACATGTCCCCTTGTGTACTGTAGTGCTTCATATCACCACACCATGCTGGGAGATGTAGTTCTACTGTGCCACTGCCTCCTCCTCCTCCTATGCTGTCATCCTCTAATCTGCTGCAGAACTAAAACTCCCAAAATGATCAGCCTATAAGCATGATGGGGGTTGTAGTTCTGGATGGCCACAGGCTTCAAAACTACAACTCCCATCATGAGCTGTTAGCAGGACATGGTGGGGGTTGTAGTTTTAGGGGGTAATCTCACCTCTCCTGTCAATTTCCGGTCCTGTCAGGCTGTCACTGCTGATATTTTCACCGCTGAGGTCCGTCAGACCTGGGATGGAGGATCAGCCCCTTTGTCCGGGGGACGGTTGGAATGCTGAGGTTCGGGTGGGGGTCCGGGGTATGGTGAGGTAGGGGGATCTTCGCCTTCAGTTGGGGGGGGGGGGGGGGGGGGGGGGGGTCGGAGAACTTCTGAGGTTCAGGGGAAGGGGGAGTGTGGAGGTGGACGGAGGGGAAAGCGAGCAGGGCGCTATACAAGGGGCACCACTCCATCGGGCTCCCGGTCAGAGGGGCACTCATCACTCTGCACTGTGAGGTTCCCCCATCTCACCCGCTGGGGCCTTCCTTTAAAGCTGCAGTTGGGCACCATGGCAACAATCCAGGAATGGGGGGCCCGATCATTAATCATTACAGCTGTCCAGGAGCCCAGGGCCCGTCTTCATCAGTGAGGGGGGAGCTGTGCCACTCAGGGGGCATGATCTTAACTGCGAACCCGGGTGGGGGGGGGATGATGGGGGGGGAGGGTACAGGCTGGTTAGGGGCTGTGACGGCCAGCACCGCAGAGGTCCGGGGGGGGGGGGGGGGGTATGATGGGGGGGGGGGGGGGGGGGGGGTGGGGAGGTTACAGGCTGGTTAGGGGCTGTGACGGCCAGCACCGCAGAGGTCCGGGGGGGCATAGTCAATCATTACAACAATTCAGGAGCAGAAGCCCAGAGCCCGTCTTCATCAGTAAGTTCGGGAGGGGGGGGGGGAGGGGGGTGTAGTTGTGCCACTCAGAGAGCCGGATCATTACTGCGGTCCTGGGTGGGGGTGGTTGATGGTGTCCGGTCTTTGTGAACATCACTGGGGGGGGGGTCCAGGTGGCGGGGGGAAGGGGAGTTGGGGGCTGTGGTGGCCAGCACTGAAGGTCCAGGGGACAAAGGGGTACGGTCAGTGCCACAGGGTGGGGGTATCACTGCTGGCGGCTGGGGTGCACTGGGCTTTCAACCAAAGCAATGGATCCACACACCCCTGACCCTGCAGATCATCTCACAACAGTGCATCCACACACCCCTGACCCTGCAGAACATTGCATACCAGTGCACCCACACACCCCCTGCAGACCATCTCATAACAATGCACCCACACACACTGACCCTGCAGAGCATTACATAACAGTGCACCCACAAACCTCTCCCTGCAGAGCATCACATAACAGTGCACCCACAAACCTCTCCCTGCAGAGCATCACATAACAGTGCACCCACAAACCTCTCCCTGCAGAGCATCACATAACAGTGCACCCACACACCTGTCCATGCAGAGCATCACATAACAGTGCACCCACACACCTCTCCCTGCAGAGCATCACATAAACGTGCACCCACACACACACTGACCCTGCAGAGCATCACATAACAGTGCACCCACAAACCTGTCCCTGCAAAGCATCACATAACAGTGCACCCACAAACCTGTCCCTGCAGAGCATCACATAACAGTGCACCCACAAACCTCTCCCTGCAGAGCATCACATAACAGTGCACCCACAAACCTCTCCCTGCAGAGCATCACATAACAGTGCACCCACAAACCTCTCCCTGCAGAGCATCACATAAAAGTGCACCCACAAACCTCTCCCTGCAGAGCATCACATAACAGTGCACCCACAAACCTCTCCCTGCAGAGCATCACATAACAGTGCACCCACACACCTGTCCCTGCAGAGCATCACATAACAGTGCACCCACACACACTGACCCTGCAGAGCATCACATAACAGTGCACCCACAAACCTGTCTCTGCAGAGCATCACATAACAGTGCACCCACACACACTGACCCTGCAGAGCATCACATAACAGCGCACCCACAAACCTCTCCCTGCAGAGCATCACATAACAGTGCACCCACAAATCTCTCCCTGCAGAGCATCACATAACAGTGCACCCACAAACCTCTCCCTGCAGAGCATCACATAACAGTGCACCCACAAACCTCTCCCTGCAGAGCATCACATAACAGTGCACCCACACACCTGTCCCTGCAGAGCATCACATAACAGTGCACCCACACACACTGACCCTGCAGAGCATCACATAACAGTGCACCCACAAACCTGTCTCTGCAGAGCATCACATAACAGTGCACCCACACACACTGACCCTGCAGAGCATCACATAACAGTGCACCCACAAACCTGTCCCTGCAGAGCATCACATAACAGTGCACCCACACACTGACCCTGCAAAGCATCACATAACAGTGCACCCACAAACCTGTCCCTGCAGAGCATCACATAACAGTGCACCCACACACCTGTCCCTGCAGAGCATCACATAACAGTGCACCCACACACCTGTCCCTGCAGAGCATCACATAACAGTGAACCCACACACACTGACCCTGCAGAGCATCACATAACAGTGCACCCACAAATCTGTCTCTGCAGAGCATCACATAACAGTGCACCCACACACACTGACCCTGCAGAGCATCACATAACAGTGCACCCACACACACTGACCCTGCAGAGCATCACATAACAGCGCACCCACAAACCTCTCC